>NC_041230.1:27958832-28068290 GCF_002837175.3 Physeter macrocephalus | reverse complement strand
TGGACACTTAGGTTGCTTCCATGTCCTGGCTATTGTACATAGAGCTGCATGAACATTGTGGTACATGACTCTTTTTGAATTATGGTTGTCTCAGGGTATATGCCCAGTAGTGGGATTGCTGGGTCATATGGTAGTTCTGTTTTTAGTTTTTTAAGGAACCTCCATACTGTTCTCCATAGTGGCTGTATCAATTTACATTCCCACCAACAGTGCAAGAGGGTTCCCTTTTCTCCACACCCTCTACGGCATTTATTGTTTGTAGATTTTTTGATGATGCCCATTGTGACTGGTGTGAGGTGATATCTCATTGTAGTTTTTTTTTTTTTTAATTTATTTATTTATTCATTCATTTATTTATTTATGGCTGGGTTGGGTCTTCGTTTCTGTGCGAGGGCTTTCTCTAGTTGTGGCAAGCGGGGGCCACTCTTCATCGTGGTGCGTGGGCCTCTCACTATCACGGCCTCTCTTGTTGAGGAGCACAGGCTCCAGAAGCGCAGGCTCAGTAATTGTGGCTCATGGGCCCAGTTGCTCCGCGGCATGTGGGATCTTCCCAGACCAGGGCTCGAACCTGTGTCCCCTGCATTTGCAGGCAGATTCTCAACCATTGTGCCACCAGGTAAGCCCCTCATTGTAGTTTTGATTTGTATTTCTCTAATGATTAATGATGTTGAGCATCCTTTCATGTGTTTGTTGGCAATCTGTATATCTTCTTTGGAGAAATGTCTATTTAGATCTTCTGCGCATTTTTGGATTGGGTTGTTTGTTTTTATGATATTGAGCTGCATGAGCTGCTTGTAAATTTTGGAGATTAATCCTTTGTCAGTTGGCAGGCAGATTCTTCACTGCTGCGCCACCAGGGAAGTCCCTAGAGTAAATTTTTATTGAGATAAATGATTTTCAGAATGGATCACAAAGCGAACCCAGCTCTATGTTATATGTAAGAGATACATCTAAAACAAAGACACAGAAAAACAAATATATACCAGGGAACTATAAACACAAAGAAAAGCAAAGGTTGCTATCTTAATATCAGATAAGGTGGAGTTCAGGACAGATAAGGTGGCATTCAGGACAAAGATCATTAAATGAAAAAGAAGGGTATACTGTAATCTAAGGGGTATAATTCAGTAAAGACAATATTTTTTCCAGATTTACTGAGATATAATTGACAAATAACATTGTGTAAGTTTAAGGTATATGGCATGATGATTGATATGCATATATAATGTGAAATGGTTATTGCAGTAAGGTTAATTAACACATCTGTCACTTCACATAGTTAGTTTTTTGCGCTGAGAACATTTAATATCTACTCTCTGAGCAAATTTCAAGTATGCAATATAGTATTGTTAACTATAGTCACCATGCTGTTCATTAGAACTCCAGAACTTATTCGTTTTATACCAAAAAATTCTACCTTTGATCTCCCCATTTTCCCCACTGCCCCGCTAGCACCTGGTAATCACCAATCTACTCTGTTTTTATGAATTTGACTAAGACAACATTTGTAAATATCGACACACCAAATAATATGGTATCCACATTTATAAAGCAGAAGTTACAAGAGATGCAAGAAATAGGCAGTCATACATAAGTAGAAGTAGAATATAATTTACTTCTGTAAGAATAGACCAAGAGGACACAAATAAAGATATAGAATACTTAAATAACTAACTAATGAGGTAGACCTGATTAAACCATGTAACGAAAGAATAAACTTTTTGTTTCCCCCAAAATCGGTGAGAATTTTCATAGAAACTGACCATATATTGACCCATAAATAAATCTTCAATAAATTCTAAAAGTTAGATGTAGTTTGGATAACATTTTGTAACTATTTTATTACATATTATATAATTCATTAAACACCAATAACAAAATAGAAAGTAGAAAAGCTCCTTCAATGTGGAAATTTTTAAAGGCTCTCTTAAACTCTCAAAGAGGAAATAAAAACTGAAATGGAAGACTCTCTTAGGAAACAACAATAATGGAAGTACTCTTTATCAGAATTGGTGGGATATAGTTTGTTATGGGTTAAATCGTGTCCCACCCTCCAATCATATGTTGAAGTCCTAACTCCCAGTACCTCAGAATGTGACCTTATTTGGAGATGGGATCTTTACAGAGGTAATCAAGTTAAAATGAGTTCATTAAGGTGGGCCCTAAATCAATATGACTAGTGTCCTTATAAAAAGGGGAACTTTGGTCACAAAGACATGCACAGGGAGGAAGTTATGTGAAAATAAAGGCAGAGATTGGGGTGATGCTCCCACAAGCCAAGGAACACCAAAGATTTCCAGCAAACTACCAGAAGCTAGGGCAGAAGCATTGAACTATTCTCTCTCACAGCTTCAGAAGGAACTAATCCTACCAACACCTTGATCTTCAACTTCTTGCCTGCAGAACTGTGAGACAATATACTTCTGTTGTTTAAGCCACCCAGTTTATGGTATTCTGTTACGGCAGCCCTGGGAAACTAATACACAGCTAAATCAATGTACAGAGGAAAATCATAGCCTTAAATAACAAAAGAAAGAACAAAAAACAAGTGAGTTAAGCATCATGCTCAAAAAGTTATAAACAGTATACCAAAATAAATTGAAGGATACCAGAAATAAGTGATGAGTAATGATAAAAGTAGAAAGTAATGAATTAGAAAACAGATAAATAGTTCTAATAAATTAATCCCAAATCTAGTTTTTTTAACCAATAAAATAGATAAATCATTAGATAACATAATCAGAAAAGAAGGATCAATATACAAACACAAAATAAGAACCTGAAAGGGATAGCAAAACTTACAAATAAAATGTCAATTCTCAAAAAAAAGTCACTTCTCCCTAATTTCATTTATATATTTAATATGATCTAATAAGATATACAGGGTTTTGTTGTTAATCAAATGAGCTTATTCCAAAGTTCACTTGAAAAAATAAGCAAACTAGAAGAGTAAGAAAAATATTCACAAATAAGAGAAATGACTAACTTTACCACTTATAAAAACATATAAAGCCTCAATAAGTAAAGCAAGGTAGTTGTGGTGAATGAAGCATGCCCATGAAATAAAACTCAAAATCTGGAAATAGATACAAATACTGTGGCAATTCAGAATATGATAAAGAAGATATCCCAAAGTATAGGGTGAAGGATGGACAATTCAGGAAATAATGTTGGAATAACTGGATAGCCATTTAGAAAAATTTCAGAGGTATCACAGGCTTTATGAAACTATAAAAGTACGCAAAGAAAACATAGAAGAATTCCCTATAGCATTGGAGAGGGAGAGGCATTTCAAACTCCAGCTCAAAATCTAGAAGCCATACAAGAAAAGACTGATAAATTAAATTTCATTAAAAACTCAAAAACTCTGAATGGGGGAAAAGTAAGGAAAAAAAAAACTGGGAAAAAGTACTTGCAACTCTTAACAAAGATATAGTGGTAATTTCTGTTATTTTAAAAATCCTTCCCTCTCTTACGACTCAATAATACAAAGACAAAATATGGGCAAAGGACCTGAACTGATATTTCTCCAAGGAAGATATATGAATGGTCAATATGTACATGAAAAGCTGTTCAGTGTCATTAGCTGTAAGGGAAATGCAAATGAAAACCACAATGAAATGCTACCTTATACTAACCAGGATGACTATAATAAAAAAGACGGCTAATAAGTGTTGGTGAGGATGTAGAGAAATTGGATCTCTCATACAGTGCTGATGGGAGTGTAAAATGGTTTGGCCACTTTGGAAAACAGTCTGGTGGTTCCTCTAAAGATTAAACTTAGAGTTACTCTATGACCCAGAAAATCTATTCTAGGTATATATCCAAGAAAAATGAAAACATGTTCATGCAAAAACTTGTACACACATGTTCATAGAGCATTATTCATAATAGCAAAAAAGTGACAACAACCCAAATGTCGATCAACTGATGAATGGATAAATAAAATGTCTATACAATACAATATTACATCTATACAATACAATATTACTCAACAATAAAGGGAAATAAAGTAGACAGGTGGTACAACATGCATGAACCTTGAGAACATTATGCTAAGTGAAAGAAGTCAATCACAAAAGACCACGTATGGTATGGTCTATTTATATTAAAATATCCTGAATAGGCAAATGCATATCCAAATGGCCAATAAACACATGACAACGTGCTCAGTTTCATTAGTCATCTGGAAAGGACAATTAAAAATACAATGAGATACTGTTCTACACCCTTCAACATGGCTGAAATAATAAGACTTATAACTACCATATGATCCAGCTATTCCACTTCTGGGTATTTACCTGTAGAATATGAAAACACTAATTGGAAAAGATATATGCACCCCTATATTCCTTGCAGCATTATTTATAATAGTCAAGATATGGAAACAACCTAAGTGCTCATTGATGGATGAATGGATAAAGAAGATGTGGTATACACACACACACACACACACACAAAATAGAATACTACCCAACCATAAAAAAGATAAAATCTTGCCATTTACGACAACGTGGATGGACCTCTCCCAGATAGAGAAAGAGAAACACCATATGATTTCACTATATAGAATATTAAAAAAAAAAAAAACTAAATAAATGAACTAACAAAACAAAACAAAAGCAAACACATAGACACAGAGAACAGAGTAGGGGTTACCAGAGTGGAAGCGGGGGTGGGGAGACGGCAAAATGGGTAGATGGGGTCAACTGTACAGCGATGGATGGAAACTAAACTTTTGGTGGTACGTAATAGTGTATACAGAAGATGAAATATAATGTTACATAACATTATAAACCAATGTTACCTCAATTTAAAAAAATCAAGTGCTGGTAAGGATGCAGAGCAACTGAAACTCTCATATGCTTCTGGTCTGAGTACAGATTAGAACAATTACTTTAGAAAATGGTTGCCAATATATGATCAAGTTGAACACTCACTACTCTATGACGCAGCATTCCTCTCCCAGTTATATCTACAACAGAAATCTATACACCTGTGAACCATCATTTGTATTAACCCCAAACTGAGAACAGTGCACATGTCCATCAACAGTAGAATGGATAAATAAAGGTCTTTTCACATAATGGAATACTATACAACAATGAAAACGAATAAGCTACTGCTGTACAAAACAGTGTGATGAATTCCACCAACGAAATGTTGAAAGAACCCAGACTCCAAAGAGTAAATAATATGTGATCAAAGTTCAAACACTGTCAAATTTAGTCCATAATATTAGAAGTCAGAGTAATGGCAACTTTGGGGGAAGAAGAGGTGGTAGTGAGTGAGAGGGAGTATAAAGGGGGCTTCTGAGGGGTTGATAATATTCTAATTGTTGATCTGGGTGCTGATGGTGAGTATGTTCACTTTGGAAAATTAATCAAGTACTTTCTATATGATATGTTATACTTCAATGAAAATTTATTAAAACAAAAATTAAAAAATTTATTAAAACAAAACAAAATAATGGAGGTTTAAAGATTCCTTCTCTTCTATTGGATTTCACAGGATTAGTTACATCAGGGATGTGAAAAGGCAATATATTTTATTTTGAATTTTACACTTCTAACATGCATCCAAATTACTTAGGTGCATAATTATTTTGAGTGTACACGATGCGTAATGCATAATTAATAATGTGTGGAACAGTTGGAATTTCCTATTCATTTTCTTATTTAATTCTCACACAAAAATCCGTAGTGTAGCAAGGAAGTCAGATATTGTCTCAGTTTTACAGATGAGAAAATTGAGGCCCAAAGAGGTTGAGGGACATACCCAAAAGTTACCCAACTAGAATTTGTATGTAATTTAAAAAATATAAAGGCAACTGGCTGTAGGTGTGTAATGCACCATATGCATTTTTATCTTGCTTCACAATTCAGAAATCCCAGGCAGCAGGGATTTAAGAGCTGAAATCCTTAGGTGCAGCTCTTCCCCTTTCCTTACCCAGCCAGATTGCACAATCTTTCCATGTTGCGGTTGATACCCACTAATAGACTGGCTGGAACACGACATTTATCTCCTCGTTTGTACCACACAAATGAAGTTAAAGTAATGGCACTTTGTTGGCACAGAGGAAAGCCAGTTATGAAGCATCCCACTTTTCCTCTTCTATTGAGTGTTCAGAGTTGATGTGAAAAAAATGTTCTGGCCCAGTTTGAGAACATAGCCTGGTTGTGTTGTAAAGATCAGGACTTACCCTTCCAGTGAGTGCTTAGTCACGGGCCCTCCGATCCTGCATGGACCCACCGAGTCCCAGCTCCTGTGAGACAGTCCTGGAGTGACCACCTATGAGGGTGAAGCAAAAGGGGTAGACTGAGTTGGTGACTGGGTGAAAGTTCTCACTGAGGACCCATGGGAGGCAGTGGGAAGGAGTCTCGACCAGAAGTTGGAAGACCTGGTTGAAGTCTTCACTCCAATGCCCACTAACTGTAGGAACCTGAGCAAACCACAGACCAAATCTTCACACAGTTGTCGTGTAAAGAGCACTGGACTTGGAGCCAGACAAATTTAGGTTTGAATTCCAGCTGGGCATCTTACTAGCTGTGTAACCTTGGTTCAATGTGTCACCGTTTCTGAATCATATTTTCCTCATCTGTAAACCAGAGAGGCTGTTTGGATGCTCTTAAGAAGCCATTTCCTGCTAGTTCATATTACCATCTCCAAGGATCCACATCTCTATCTGAAGTTGGGAGACTGATTCCTGCCAGTTTATTGGGTTGTTGAGAGAGGCAACAGGAGCAGGCACTAATAGGTGCCTAGGAGGTTTTCTTAGTGTTAAATTGGGAGCTGCTTCCTAGATCCTTAGCAGCATAACCATTAACCATTAACCCCACTTTCATTTATGGTCCCTTTGATAGGCTGCATTTTCTTGAAACCATTATCTTACGTTAGCTGCCTGTTCATCCCTCAGTGAAAAGGCAATTCAGTCATCACATGGAACCAGCAGAACAGCGTTCCACTGGCTACCAGGGGGAGGGAGAAGTCCTTTTGTGTTCCAATTCCACCCACTCTCTCCTCTTCCATTTCAGGCCTAAGCGGCAGGGGGGTAGCCCTGCTCCATGACACCCAGACACTGAGGTTTACTGGATTGTCCATGGAGACAGGCAAGAACAAAACCATGCCCCCGTGGGGAGGGGCCAGGACTCCGCAGTAGGAATGGCTAGAACACTCAGGAAGGTGGGAAGAAGGGATGCGGTACTCAGTGGTCTCCCTCTCTTAGGTTCATGTGACTTCAGACGTTTTCCTGCCCTTGTGGTCACTCTGGGTGGTGGGAGTCGTATAGGATCTCCGCCCTGTGGCAATGGCCAGGAGCAAGGCAGACCCTCCCTCTGAACTTGAGGGAACCATCTGCAACTCTGGGGGGGAGGAGGGGAGGATTAAAGTAGGCACAGCCTCCCTCAGAGGCCAGCATGTTAGTTGCAGAAGAGGTCAGAGAGAGCCCCAGGAGGGCAGACACTGCAGCGATGGAGAGGCTAGGCTATGAGGTCCATGCTCCATGCATGGAGAGTGTCCCATTGGAGTCCTCAAAGGCTGTGTTGAGTTGAATAGTGTCCCCTCAAACTTCATGTCCCCCTGGATCCTCAGAATGCGACGTTATTTGGAAATGGGGTCTTTGCAAATATAATTTGTTAAGATAAGGTCATACTGGATTAGGGTGAGTCCTAATCCCATGACTGGTGTCCTTTTAACAAGAGGGAAATTTGGACACAGAAACACAGAGACACAGAGATAAAGTCCATGTGAAGTCAGAGGCAGGGATTGGAGTGTTACAGCTGCAAGTAACGCCAAGGATTGTTGGCAACCACCAGAAGCTGGGAAGAGGCAAGAAGGTTTCTTCCCTGGATCCTTCAGAGGGAGCATGGCCCTGCCAACACCTTGATTTTAGACTTTTAGCCTCTTATAAATGTGAGAGAACAAATTTCTGTTGTTTTAAGCCACCCAGTTGTGGTGCTTTGTTATGGCAGTCCTGGGAAGCTAATATAGGGTCCAAGCTTTGATTCTTCTTGTGACCCTGCCTATAGCTTCTCCCACCCTATGCTGAATTCTGTGATTCATTTCACCAGCAGCTCAGACAGATGTAAATTTTTCTCCCAAAGTCCCTCTTCCAGAGGAGAAAGGCACCCAGCCAGATGTGGACCAGCCAACACCATAATCATGTCTCTTTGAACCTATATGAAAAGAGGGACTATCTTGTCTCCCATCTGCTGTCCATTTTGCACACATCCCTGCAGGTCTAGGTAGAATCTCAGGGCTCATATAGACCTTAAAGATCCCTGGTCCCCACTGAATGCATGACTCCTCTGGGCAATATCCCCTGCTTGGGTCCTCCTGGAATCTTCTTAAAGTCTTATTGCTCCTTACTTCTTCCATTCCACAAATATCATTGATGACCTGTGTGCCCAGCTCTATGCAGTGAGCAAACACTCAGTCCCTGCCCCCATGAAGCTCACATTCCAGTGAAGATTTGACCCTGGAAAACTCTTCCTTTGTTGCCCCGGATCTGCCACCAAAGCAAGCCTGTTCTTGGTCTAGCTACGTGCGGGTCTTGGTGGTGAACCCGCAACACTCCCTTTGAGACTGGGCGCATGCTGCTCTCACAGCTAGACTGATGCAGGCATCAGGAAAGGGAAATATTGTTGAAATGGCATCTTCTTCCCCTCTGGTCGGCCTGGATTACTGTAATAGTCCCCAAATCCATTTTACAAGGCAATTGGTATTTAAAACACTGTAACCTGGAGAGATTGGCAAGTTCCATGCTTTATCTCCAAATCAAATTAAGTCTCTGAGGTGTGTACGGAAGAGAATCATTGCCTTATTATGTGGGGCATGCATTATAATTTTGAGGTGTATTAGCACACTTGTATTTGACAAAATGCAGTATATATATATATTGTAATTATATAATATGGTCTACTAATTAAAATGATGCTTCTAATATGCTGTATATTTTATTGTATAGGAAAATCTTTGGTAGGTTTATCAAATTAATTGAACAATCCGATGACATTTCATAGATGTTTAGAGCTGGCAACCTTAATAATTAACTAGCATTCTCATTTTTATAACAGAGGAAATTAGAGAGAGCTACTTGTTACAGAAATAGAGATTGACTAAACGCTCAAACTCAGATCTCTGGGCAACTTCCCAGCAGCCTGGTGAGACTGATTCCCATTTTGTAGATGAAGCTCTTAAGAAGTGAAGGCTTAGCTGGTTGGCCAAGTCACATGGCTGGTGTTTCTCTATATGTGAAGTGGACTATTCTCATAGCATGAGAGGTACACCTTGACAGCTGGAGAGAGATAGAGACCATGTAACATGTGTTTCTTTTCTACTTTAAAATTCTGTGGTGGGAGTTGGTCTTCTATTGATGAATAATGACATAATAGACCTTAATGGAGAGACGACCAAGGATGGCTCTGGGGGACCTTCTCCCCACTGCCTGGGTTGGTCAAGATGGGTCTTCATCTGCTCTCAATAAGATGGGCCTGGGGGGCTTCCCTGGTGGCTCAGTGGTTGAGAGTCTGCCTGCCGATGCAGGGGACACGGGTTCGTGCCCCGGTCCAGGAAGATCCCACATGCCGTGGAGCGGCTAGGCCCGTGAGCCATGGCTGCTCAGCCTGTGTGTCTGGAGCCTGTGCTCCGCAACGGGAGAGGCCACAACAGTGAGAGGCCCGCGTACCGCATAAAAAAAAAAAAAAAAAAAAAGATGGGCCTGGGACAATGCAAAACCATGTATTTCTCAGGGAAACTCTCAGGGTTAACAGGGTCCCTTAGCAAGAGACTGTAGGGGACCCACACCAAGTAGGACACTGGTTCAAGGAAGCCATCCCCATGAATGAGGCCCCAGAACATCATGAGGAATCCAATCTGTTTCATGCTCCTGGACTAGATGCCAGTTTTCAGGGCTTTGTCCCAAGACCTCTGCTCCAGGGACACAAGATGGCGCCTCCTCCTGATCCCCGGTTTGGCACCGTCAAGCCTCTGTTCCAGGCTTGTGATCATACAGGGTTGTCAGAGCAGCCACTGAGAGGGTCTGAAATGGGGCCAGGCCATTGTTGATGGTGTCTTGGGGCTCAGCTCTTCTTGAAGGATGCATGAGCCCACAAACAGTTCTAGGAAAGTTTCGTACCTCCCATAGGTGAGGTGGTGAAGTGGGTTGTAGCTGGAGGAGAAAGAGCTAACCAGTTCATTCATTTATTTGATTCATCTGTTCAACAAATATTTACTGAACATTTGCCATATACCATTCATGCTTCAGGGAGCTGCTAGATAAGACAGTGAACAGACAAGTTCCCTGCTCTCGTGGAGCTTCTGTTCCAGGAGAGACAGACAGTAAGGAAGCGACCATCTTTCATGTACAATATATTATCACAAAGTGATAGATGCAATGAAGAAAAGCAAAATACAGTGAAAATATAGAGAGTGATGAGATGTGGAATTTTAGGTGGGGTGTTCAGACACCTCCAAAGAGGGCACAATCAGGCAGGGAACTGGATCAGGTGAGAAGGTGAACCATAGGTATATTGGGGGGCATGGCATTCTAAGTAGAGGGAATTGAAAGTGCAAAGACCCTGAGAGAGAATGATGCTTGCTGTGCTCAAGGAGAAGCACAGGGGTCGGCGAGGCTGGAGAGGAAAGAGGCAGTAGGAGGGGGGACAGAGAGAAAGCTTATGGCTATAGACCAGAGAGCCTTATTGTGAGCAAGTTGTGGGGCCATTGGAGGGTTTTGTGCAGACTCTCTGGCTATTGCATGGAGAAGAGACCTCTGGGGGCAAGACGGGAAATGGAGCATCAGCCTAGGAGGCTGCTTAAGGCATTCTGTGGGCTAGTGGCTAGATGAGTAGAGGTAGTTGTAAGGTTTTTGGATGATCTTGTTTCGTGTGAAGGTATACAAACATTTCCCCTGTGCCATTCTGACAGCTTCCTTCCAATAGCTTTTGACACCTACCTCTTCCCTGAGGTCTCCCTGGATTGGCCAGGAGAGAATCAATGGCTTCCCACTCCCAGTGCTTCCTTTGTTCTTCCTCAGAGGGGAGGGGAGGGAGTACTGGGCAAGGAGTTAGAAAATCTTAAGTCTGTTCCAGCTCTTTAATACTTGGCCTTTGAACTTGGGCACATCTCTCACCAATTCTGAGCCTTCATATCAGCACGCTCTGGTTAATTGATGCACTCAGTATGTTTTAGTTCATGCTTATGAGATTTGCATGACCACACAAATTTAGTGTTCTGTCTGCAATCTACCAGATTGCTTTTCCCATAAAATAAGCCTTCTTTATTGCTGATGTTTGCAGTGCATCCCTTCCAGGCATAGTAATAGACATGAAATATTTTTGAAGAAAGCCAACGATTCCCATCTAAATCCAGTTTTCAAGTGTTTTGTCAATAGACAAGATAGCTTACTATTACCTCTAAGGACATCAGCACTTTTTTTTTTTTTTTTTTCCGGTATGCGGGCCTCTCACTGTTGTGGCCTCTCCCGCTGCGGAGCGCAGGCTCCGGACGCACAGGCCCAGCGGCCACGGCTCACGGGCCCAGCCGCTCTGCGGCACGCGGGATCTTCCCGGACCGGGTCACGAACCCGCGCCCCCCGCATTGGCAGGCGGACTCTCAACCACTGCGCCACCAGGGAAACCCCCATATCAGCACTTTTAAAGTAGGTCTTCATGGACTTGAGGACATGGGGAGGGGGAAGGGTAAGCTGTGACGAAGTGAGAGAGTGGCAGGGACATATATGCACTACCAAATGTAAATCAGATAGCTAGTGGGAAGCTGCCGCATAGCACAGGGAGATCACCTCTGTGCTTTGTGACCATGAGAGGGGTGGGATAGGGAGGGTGGGAGGGAGGGAGACGCAAGAGGGAAGAGATATGGGAACATATGTATATGTATAACTGATTCACTTTGTTGTAAAGGAGAAACCAACACACTATTGTAAAACAGTTATACCCCAATAAAGATGTTAAAAAAAAAAGAAATTACATGTAGCTTTACAGATTTAAAATCCAACATTAACTCTCAATCATTGCACATAATATTTTTCATTCTATAAGCATTGGAGAATGGTAGAATTGGCCTGCGCGTCCGGAGCCTGTGCTCCGCGACGGGAGAGGCCACAACAGAGGGAGGCCCGCATACCACAAAAAAAAAAAAACAAAAAAAAAAAAAACGCCATGATTTAAAAATAAATAAATAAAAAATAAAGTAGGTCTTATCTTCTCTTTGTTCTCAGTTCACAGGATAGTTGTTTGTGTCAAAGGAACTAATGTGAGTATAAACATCTTGTAATCAGTCAAGAAGTAAGCACATGAACAGGACTATAGCCTTTTGTTTATTTTATCATTATCCTGGCTGTTCAGAAGTAACACCACTTGCTAAGTGGTGTTACTTACAAGATATAAAAACACTTACAAGATATAATCTCTGGGGACTTCCCTGGTGGTCCAGTGGTAAAGAATCCGCCTTACAATGCAGGGGACCCGGGTTTGATCCCTGGTCAGGGAACTAAGATCCCACATGCTGTGGGACAACTAAGCCTGCATGCCACAATTACTGAGCTCGCACGCCTCAACTAGAGCCTGCGTGCCGCAAACTACAGAGCCCACGTGCCCCGGAGCCTGTGTGCCACAACTAGAGAAGAGAAAACCCGCATGCCACAACTAGAGAGAAGCCTCCGCACCACAACAAAGAGCCCGCGCACTGCAATGAAAGATCCTGCGTGCCTCAATGAAAATCCTGCGTGCCGAAACCAAGACCTGATGCAGCGAAAAATAAATAAATAATAAATAAATATGTTTAAAGAAGATATAATCTTGGTAAACTGGAAGCCAACTAACCAGAGTTAACCAGTTAAACAGAATCCTGCAAGAAGGTGGAGATAGGAGAAAATGTATTCATGTGGGCTTGATGGTTTTTCTTTAAGTTTTAGAGGACTCAGCTTCACCTTACATAAACCTCCCTATCTCCACGGGTAGATGGGGCCAATGGTACTCAGACAATGGTCCACACTACCCATGTCCTCCATCATCAAACCAAGATTCCTTCACAGTCCTCGAGCTCTAAGTGAGAAAGAAAATGGATCTTGACTTTCTTATAGTTTCAGCAAAGCTCGGGAAGTAAAGGCACTTCAGGTCACCCCCCTGTGTTAGATTGTGTTATTTGTCCATAATTCTTCCTTCCATTTATGCGCTGGCCATGGCTTCTCCATGGCTCTGATATACCTCCACATCCCATTGATTTGAGGCTTGGTCATATGACTTGCTTTGACCAACGAGACATGGGAGGAGGTATTGTGCAAGTTCCAAGCTGAGACTTAAAGAGGCTTAGTGAGTTTCTGCAGCCCTCTTGGAGCTTCTGTTCTGCATTATGAGAATAACATGCCCCAGCCCTGATGGAAGATGCAGAGAGTAGATCTGAAACATCCCAAAGCATGAGTCCAATCTAGTTTATTGGACCCCACTAAGCCTAGCTGAGAATGGCCAACTACAGTTGACCCATGATTAGGAAATGAATGCTTATTGTTGTAAGGCACTAAGATTTTGGGATTGTTTGTTACATGGCATTATTACAGTAAAACCTGACTCATACCTTCTGAGATGACAGAAAATTTTGTTAATCACATCAATCTGTTCTCCAGCTATTTTGATTCCCTGAGGTTATTCTAAGCCTGCTGAGGCTTCTGTTTGCTCCTTCTGTGGCTTTACTTTATTTGTTCACCTGAAAGAACCTTTCCTAGGTAGAATAGTTTTAAAGAGCAGACTCGGTGCCTGTACCCAGGACAGTGCCTCAATCAGAAGCAGGCCCATGTTTATACCAAAACGAGAGCTTTCAAGTTAAGATGGCTAGTAGGACCTTTTAAGATGCAAAGTCAGACTGCAGGTATATCAGGCCCTTATGACTTCAGTTGAGAAATAGGTCAATGTGGTTCAATAGAAAAAGGCCATAGAAGATCATATATAACTGCAACATCACTTTTTGTTGGAAGAGTGACTCATAACAAAAGCTTTGAGACTTGGTGAATCAGAAATAACTTTTCTTGTCAGTAATTGCCGTCAGCTATTGGTTTAAAGAATAAAATTTGAATCTCCAGCCTCATGTGTATCTAGCTAAGCTTACTTGATGGATAGATGCATTCATCAGTGGGTTCTCTAGCTTATTGGCACCAGAAAAGCTTCCCACATAACTGGTGGTGCAGAGAGAATGTAATGTGAGAGCCTGAAGGCATCAGAGACCCCTGGACCAGAGTCACCTTGGAATTCTCTGGCCTTGAGGGTATCTCAGGGGTAGAAGGGGCTTAAAGATCATCTGCTAACTCCCTGTCCTAATGCTTGAAATCCCTAAAAATATCTCAGAAGTAGGTATCCATCGGAGTGAGAATAAATGTCCCTTTTCAAGGCCACATATATCCTCTTTGGATAACTCTGTGCAATAGACTGAATGTTTGTGTTCCCCCCAAATTTATATTGAAGCCCTAATCCCCAGTGTGATGGTATTTGGAAATGGGGCCTTTGAGGGGTAACTAGGTTTACATGAGGTCCTGAGAGTGGGGCCTTCATGATGGGATTAGTGCCCCAATAAGAAGAGACAGGAGAGAGCTGGTTCTCCCTCTCTGCTCTCTGCCATGTGGGGATACAGCAGGAAGATGGCCATCTGCAAACCACACACCACATCTGTCAATACCTTGATATTGGACTGTTCAGCCTCCAGAACTGTGAGAAATAAATGTTTTTGTTTAAACCACCCAGTCTATGGCAGTTAGTTATAGCTGCCCAAATGGACTAAGACACACTCAGGTAAGTAGTAGCTTTCTCTTCTACCAAGCTAATCTCTTTTTCTCTCTCCCTCCTTCTCTTTCTCTTTCTCTCACTCCCTCTCAGCTCTTTACATATTTTAAAGGTTTAGAACAGGAGCTAGCAAACGTTTTCTGTAAAGGGCTTAATAATAAATATTTTAGGCTTTGTGGGCCATATGGTCTCTGTCACTACTACTCAACTCTTCCACTGGGACATGCAAAAGCAGCTATCAACAATATATAAATGAATGGATGTAGCTGTGTTCCAAGAACACTTTATTTATGGATACAGAAATTTGAATTTCATCTGATTTTTTACTTTGCACAAAATATTATTCTTTTGATTTTCCCCCAACTATTTAAAAGTGTAAAAATCATTTTTACCTTGTGGGCTGTGCAGAAACAGATGGGGACTGATTTGGCCTACAGTTTGTAGTTTGCCTCTCCCTGGCAAAGTGTCTACCTCTTCTTCAAGACACTCTTTCAATTATGAGTCATTTCTGGACCATCCTGGATACTCATCCAACAAGTATTGAGCACCCGCTATGGGTCAGGGAACAAGTTTACATAAACTGCCGGTGATAAGAATCTGAAGATGACATGGTCCTGACCCCAAGGAGCCTGGGCAGAGATAGAGCTCATTTCAGGGCCCCCTCTCTTTCATAAATCCCCAGGCCCTTAGGGTCAGAGAGATGTCTTCTTCCATCTAGACCTTTCCTGAATCCATTTATTTTGCTCCTACCTCATGCTCAGTGCACAGTGGAGAAAACCGGTTGACCACATTTCTTTTGATTACCTACAAGTCTTTGGCTTTTATGGATCTATATGACCTTCTTTTCTTCTAAAGGAGGAGATAAGGAGGTAGACAAAATAATCTTTTACTAAGAAAGGAGACCTGTTCATTCAAGAGTCATGAGTTTCTGTTCATTTGCAACCTAGTGTACTCTGAAATCACTCCAAAGCATTGCATTCCAACCCATCCATCCTCCTGGTGTAAGGCTTCTCTTGGTTGCTCTCCTGATCTGTGGAGTGCTGGGGCCACCTGAAGTGGTAGGAGAGACCTTATGTTGCCCACTTGGGGAAATAGGTGGATTGGAACTCAGCACCACTGCTATGGTGGAGGAGCTACCACATTAAAATATTAAATTGCAGTTTAGTGGAAATTCAAGACTTCATATGACAGGAAATGACCAACAAAGTAAAATGGCAGCATTCATTCTGCCTCTTAAGCTCTAATCAGGTGCTCTGGGGCCTGGAGGCTCCCAGTTCAGGCAGTCAGTCTGGGAAAAGTCAACCTTCCTAAGCCCTCCCCTGACTTTCCTTCCAGGAACCCTTCTCCACAGTTTACATACCCTGTTCTAAGAGCCCTGGAGAAAGTTCCTTGGTCCAGACATATAGTTAGAGAATTTTGTCAGCAGAATCCTCTATCATGTGGGCTCTTTCCTTTCCCAAAGTGCCCCTGTCCCAGACAGGGCTGGCCCTCCTGAGATGAGTGGGTCCCTGCCCTTTGTTAGCGGGATTCCTGTCCTGTATTCCCTCTGTTGTGTTCCCAAGAACCTCATGGCTCAACCCAACATCCCTAGGACTACTAAGTTCAACAGATTTTTCTAGCATGAATTCATTTATTCATTCATTCATTTACCTGATGAACATTATTGAGAGCCTACCATATCCCAGGATTCAAAAGGGACACAATTAAGAAAAAGGCCTGGCCTCTGGGGTTTTGGTCAGAGGATAAGACAATGATTGACTTGAATGTCATGAGCATCCTGCTAGAAGCATGGACAGCCTCCATGGGGTACCAGAGGAGGATGCCCCCCTGTTATGGGAAGGGCGCTGTGTCCCAGCTGCCCTGAGGACTTGGGCCACCTGCTAGGGTTGCTGTAAATCCAGCTGGTTTCTCTCTCACTCACGGTCACACTTTGTAATCCTCACCCAGCCAAATGAGTGTGTGCCTCTTTCCTAATGTGGAGAGTTCCATTTAAGGTCCTCCACCACTGGGGATAGGACTCCCAGCATTTGCTGTGCTGACTGTGAAGGAGGCTGGGGTCAGCAGTAATAATAATAGCTAATGCTTATTGAGTGCTTACCATGTGCTAAGTGCTCTAAATGTACTTTCTAATTTAACCTTCACAACAATCCTTTGTGGCACTTGCTGTTATCATACAGAAGAGGAAGTCAAGGTCAGAAAGGTTAAGGTCTAAGACGTGGTGCAGACTGAATTGGAACCCAGGCTATCCAAGTTCAGCATCTCCCTTGATGTGCCATCTCTGTATAGAAATTGAGATAGTCAACTACATTTTATACATCCCTTCTGGGCTTGGCCCTTTACTTCTAGTGTCTCAGTGAATCTAAATGATGTCCTAAGAAGTGAGTATTAGCATTCAGCTTTTACAGATGAGACTCTTGCAAGGAAGTGACTTGCCCAAGGCCACGTGGAGCCTTTTCTATCTGGCTGTCCTTAGCCCCAAACCAAGGAATACAGGAGAAGGGGGCTCAGAGCTGCCCTCAAAGCACTCACAGTCTGGGCAGGAAACAGATTTACTGAATCTACCATTTACTTACGACACTTAGGACCCCTCGCTAAGGTGCAGAAGACAGTGTGCTCATTTCCATGGCTTCATTCTGTGCAGAGACTGGCGAGAGCTAGGGGTTGATGTCTGATGGGTGAGCGCTGAGATTCAAAAGGAAGGAGGAGGCATTATAAAAGGGGTCTGGACTCAAAAAGTGTGGTTTCCAGGGCTTCCCTGGTGGCGCAGTGGTTGAGAGTCCGCCTGCCGATGCAGGGGACACGGGTTCGTGCCCCGGTCTGGGAAGATCCCACATGCTACGGAGCGGCTAGGCCCGTGAGCCATGGCCGCTGAGCCTGTGCATCCGGAGCCTGTGCTCCGCAACGGGAGAGGCCACAACAGTGAGAGGCCCGCGTACCGCAAAAAAAAAAAAGTGTGGTTTCCAGATCAGCAGCACTGACACCATTTAGGTGCATGATCTTCTGAAGGATCATCTCCTGCAAGGTGGCTGTCATTTCAGGGCATCGAGCTTTCCTGGGTGACACTGGCCATGTCCCTTACCCTCACATATCACAGGATGCACAGAGAGCTCACTATAGACTGGCAAGTGCCTGGATTCTATACAACTCTCTCTCTTACTTGCTGTGGGATGTGGGGCAAGTTTTAACCACTCTCTGGGCCATAGTATCTTTTCTGTAAGATGCCCAGATCAGTCGTTTTCAATCCTGATGGCCCATTATAATCACCTGGGGAGCTTTTCAATAATTCTGATGTCCCGGGCCTATAGCCAGAAGTTCTGATTTAACTGGTATGGGGTGAGGCCCAGGAATTGGTATTTTTAAAACTTCCCAGGTCGTTATATTGTATAGACAACGTTGAGAACCAATAAACCAGATCACCTCTGGTTGCATTAGCATTACCTGGGCATTCCTTGAAGATTCAGATATCTCTCAAGGTGATGCCGACATACAGCAGAGCTTGAGAACTCCTGGAATCAATGGCCTCTGAGGTCTCTTTCAGCTTGACTCCAAGGTTCCCCAATCAATGATTCTCTTCTTTCTCCCCATGCTGGAGCTGCCCTTTGGTAATGAGCAGAGGTGCCATCAGCTTGTAAGCTAAGCTTCAATGCCCCCTGAGAATGCAGCCAGCTGGCAGCGGTGGAGGAAAGTGGTAAACACATTTGACTTTTCTTTATCAGCAGTGCCGTGTGCACGATGTGCAGGAGGACTGGGGGTCTGTGTCAAGGCCAGCTGGGTGGCTGAGGCCTTGTATTAAGCCCAAGGGCAGTCCTGGCCGCTGCTCTGTTTGCCTGCTCCCTTCCTTGGCCCCAGGGTGGGCACTAGCCACATGGTTCCTATTGCCTGGATCCCAGCCCCAAACCTTCTGGAATGACAAAGATGAGCCTTAGAGCAGATGTGTGTACCCATCCTACTTTGTCTTTCTGGATCAGCCTCCAGGTTGGCTAGATCAATACCTTGACTCCCAGGAGAATCCAGAGATGGAATTAGGAACCCAGAGGCAGGCTTGGAGTAGGCTCTGGGGCTGAGCTCCCACGCTGCCCTGGCTCAGCAAGGACATCTAAGTGTCTCCTTTCCTCCATGTGGTATGTGGCTATTTAATGGCAGTGAAATTTATTGTGGGTAATGGAGTGTCAGGCTCCTTATTGCTAATGGATGAGTTCAAATGTGAAGGATTTATTAAATAAGTCAAGCATACGCCTCCAAGAGACGATTACTGTGAGTGAAAACAATTATATAGTTAAACAAGGAGGAAAGAAATTTTAAATGCATCTTTAAAGTTCTCTAAATCAGTTTAAATGTGTAATTTCAAAAGGTTTGGGGTGGAGCAGAGATTAGTTTCAGCAAATTACTCATCAATTTTTTTTTTTCTCCTTTATTTTGATTCAGCAAGAAACCAACTGCCCTATTTGGCTGTCATTTAAAGAGGTTACTGATGGGTGTTTGGAGACGGAAAAAAATGCTAAAGCAACAGAACCTAGTTTGGTAGGTTCCTCCAGTTCCCAGGTTCTGATTTCCTTGGTGTGTAAGTGGGCTCTCTGGAGCGGAAGGAAGGAGTCAGAGAGGCGGCAGGAGCTGTCATTCAGAGAGAAGGATCAGTGCTGTCTTCCTGATACTAAGCGGTGGTCTAGAGCCATAGAGTTGGAAGGACTTTGGAGGACCTTTGGTCGATTCCATTTTGCAGTGGGGAAGCTGAGGCCCAGAGAGGGAAAGGGCATTTTCTAAGGTCACACAGCTTGAAAGCCTGGAAGCCAGGCTTCCCCATTGCTCTTCCTTTGAAATGGAAATAATATTGACCTCACCGGGGTGTCTAGAAGGAGACAAGGAAATAGAGGGAAAGTGCTTTGGGAAGTACATATGTTTCTACCTGGAAAGGGCTACTGTGGGGGAAGGATTGGCTATGGACCTCCTTGGTGGGTTCATTTTGGTGAGGGGCCCACCCCTCAGCCGTTTCACAAGTTCTGCAGCCAGGACCACAGCGAGCTGAGGTCCCTGGGACCCTCTCCCCTACTGAGCTGAGGAGAGGCACAGGCAGCCACAAACCCCTGACATTTTCTTTGAGACAGTGACAGCTGGTGGAACTTTTGACTAGAGGAATAAAGAGCAAGCAGGCAAAAAAAGTGACTGTGTTAAAAAGTGGTTTAAAAATGTGCTGTGCCATCTGTTTGGCCACCACGGCTCTGTGGGGTATATGTGGGGACAGAGACCTCCCCCTTTCCCACTCCTGGGTCTCACCTTGGTCAGGGCCCACAATGGTGAACTTTATTAATTCTGCAAGTTTTATTTTCCATGTTCCCCAGTCTTTCTTTCTGCTCCCTTCTGTTCCCAGTGCACACCCTCATTTTGCTTCCTGAAAAGACACTTTCTTAATTTCCCCAATTGCTAACAAAGTCTTCAATCTACAAAGCCCTGCACGCTTGACTTAAAAGGCAAGGTTTTGGTTTTGGCCTTTGCTGTATGAGTCTGGTCCTAGTGTTAGAGAAATGGGGCTTTAAAAGACAGGTGTTTAAGATCTACTCTACCTAGCAATATTGCAGGCTTCATATTTATTCAGGTGTTCCTTCATGTCCTAAAGCTTTATACCTTTCTTCTGCTGATATTTTTAATTAAGTTTGTCTGAGATATTTTTCGGGTTCTTTTTTTCCCTTTTGTGAATAGGGTTATAAAGTGCATATTCTAATTAGTTATTGCTATGGAATATGAAAGTTATTAATTTTGTGTGTTTATATCTGTCACCTTGATGAATTCATATTCAACTATAAATAGGCTTTTGGTTCTTGTGGATTTCCCAGGTAGATGGTTATATCGACTGAAAATACTAACCATTTGTCTCTTTCTGTTCAGCAGTATATTTATTTCCATTTCTTCTTGTCTTTCTCCACAAGCAAGCCCTCAGTACAGTACTGAAAAGTAGCAGAGATTATGGGCATCCTTGCCTTGATCCTGACTGTAATGGGATTGTTTCTGGTAATTTATCATTAACTTTGATGTGTGCTGTGGGTCTATAGTAGAAAACATTATTAAGTCAGGTTTTTGTTTTTGTTTTTATTAATCAGAAATGGATGCTAAGTTTTACTGAATTTCAGCATCAATTGAAATGATCTGTTGAGATGATTTCAGTCTAGTCAGAAACATGGATGATGTTCTAGTGTTTCATTCTTATATACCTGCTCACAGTGCAATTCTGGTTTTGATACTCTAATATTTTGTTTAGGATTTTTACATCTTCACTCATAAATGATATTGGCTTCTGGTTTTTCCCATTCTGTATTTGTTTTCCCTGTCCAGTTTTGGAATTGGGTTATAGAATAGAATTGCATGGAATTCTGGATTTCTTGAACGTTTTGTAGGACGTTCAAAACTGTAAACTTTCTCACTTTGGTGCACTTTAAAAGGGTAGAGTTTTAATGACTATTTCTATTTCTTCTATGATTATTGGTCTTTCATGATGTTTTTTCTTTTTGAGCCAATTTTTGTGATTTATTGTTTACCAGAAAATTATCCTATTCATCTGGATTTTCAAATGCTTTGGTGTAAATTAGCATATACTTTCTCTTTAATTTAAAATATGCTTTGTCTAGTATGTTTCTTTTCTCACTCTTGATGTTGTACTTTTCTGTCTTCTTCCCTACCCTACCCACAAGTCTCAGTCTTGCCATAGATTATTCTAGTTCATTGGCCTTTTCAAAGAGCCAGCTTTTAGTTTTATTAATCTATACTGTTGATTTGTTTTCTAGTTTATTAATTTTTGCATTTTGTCTTTATTAATATCTTCCTCAAATGTCATTGTATTTATTTTGTTTTTCTTTTTCTAACTTCTTGAGTTGAAAAGCTTAGTTATTTTGTTTTCCTTTTTTTTTCCTTTTTTTCTCTTTTCTGAGAACTTCATTTTAAGACTAAATTTTCCAGAGTTAGGTATATACCTCAGGTTTTGATATATGGCCTCTCCTTGTCATTCATTTCTAAATAATAATATTAACTTCTTTGTTAACCTAAGAATTATTTAAAAGATATTTGACATTTTTCAGATACATAGAACTTTTGGGCCATTTCTTTGTTATTAATTTCTAATTTTATTGCATTTTAACTAGAGGTAACCTGTCTGACTTCCTTCTTGTGGGATTTGTTGAGATTTCCTTTGTGACCTAATACATGAGTTCCTTTTCTTGAATGTTCCCTGCATAACTGATATAATGAGCAGTCTCTTTTTATTAACATCTTATCTGTTAAACCACACTTTAAATTATAATATATATGTTATTCAGATCCTCTCTATCTGTACTTGATCCACAGCTACTTGATCTGGTGATTTCTGAGAGGTGAGTAACAAAGCCTCTTACCATGATAGTTGATTATCACTTTTTCCTTGTATAACTTTTATTTTTCCTTTATGCGTTGAAACTATGTTATTGGGTGCATAAAGTTCATGGCTGATATATCAATCTACAAATATATTTTTGTAGATATATCATATATTTTTTGATATATCTTTTCTGTAAATGTTATATTTTATCAATATGAATGATCTCTTCCCCCTAGTTCCTTTCCTTATTTTTTTCCCTTGAGCTCTATTTTGTTTGATATTATTACAACTCTGCCTACTTTGTTTTTATTGGTATTTGCATGCCATAGCTATTTTCATCCTTTAACTTTTAATCTCCCCCTGTCATTTTGCTTTAGGTGTATTTTACAAGCAGCATATAGGCTTTTATTTTTTAAACCTAATTTAACAGTCTCTGTCATCCAGTAGGCATTTAAACCACTCATACTTTTTGATATTGCTGGTATATTTGAACTTATTCCTGACTTTTTTTGTGCTTTTTATTTATCATAAATTCTTGGTTTTTTTATCCCTATCTCTCCTGTCCTTTTTAAAAAAATTATTGAATACATTTTAATTTTATTTTTTCTTCTGTAATGTTTGGAAGTTATTCATCCCATTTGTATACTTTCAGTCAGTTGTAGTTGATTGGGTGCATTTTTGAGAGGCCTAATGACATCTGGAATTAATCACTACCTACATCCTTTCAGTGAAAAATACTAAAACCTTTTACTACTTCCCTTCGCCTACTATTCTTTCTTTTCTCTTTTCTCAACACTACCATGTTGATATAGTTTGGGACTTTAGTTACAAAATAGTAATCATTTTGTTTTAATATCATCATGTATTTCAATTACTAAAATTTGTTAATTTCTTTGGGTTCCTTTCTTTAACATGACTTGAATCTCATATTTGGATACAAGATATGGTAATCCCTCTTTGATTCCTTTTTTAAATTCTATATGGTTCCATCCTGTCTAAGAATTCTTTTGGGCATGTTTGACAATATCTCTATTTTCCCCTTTTACTTCAAAGATAGTTCTACTGAACATCAAATTCTAGGTTAAAAATAAATTCCCTTAGATCTCTGGGACTACTGTTCTATTGCCTGTTGCATTCGGTGGTGCCAGTAAGAATTTGATGACACTTGATTCTCATTCCTTTGCAAGGAATCAGTTTTGTCTGTATGGAGAATTTTTCTCGTCTTGTAAAAATGTCCATACGATACCTAAATGTAGATCTTTTTCAAATTTAACGTGCTCAGCACTCGATGGCCCTGTCAATCTGGAGACTTCCATTTTTTTTTTTTTCAGGATTTCCCCCTCACTTCTTATTTGAATACATCTTCATTCTAACTATTCCCTCTTTCTAGAACTCTTATTAGATGGATTTTGTCACTGTTGGATTCATTCTCCATTTCTCTACTTTTTTCTTACTTTCCATGCTTTGTTCTGGGAGAAGTCCTTGCTTCCATATCCTAGTTTAGTAATTTGTTTTTTACTTTTATCTATTCTGATATTCAGCCCATATGTTGAGTTTTTAATTTCAATACTCAAATTTGTTATTTCCAAGACTTCTAGTTGATTACTTTGTATATATGCAATATCCCCTCACATGAGAATACCAATTAGACTTTCCTAAAATCTTTTTTCGTTCATTTTATTGATTCCTTCCATGGATTTTTAGTTCTTCAGTTTGTTGAATTCAGTTCTTCATGTTAAATTTAGCTCTTCAGATTGTTAAATTTAGTATTTTTCTTTTATGGTATTGATTTGCTTCTGTAACAGTCACCCCATTGATCATCCATGGGCCCTCCTGCTGCCTCTGACTTTGGTGCCTCTAGCGCTGCTTCCCCCACTTTTTGCAGAAGGTTTCTCCTTTGTACAACTGAGGTATGGTTTCCTGTTTCAGTCCTCCCTATCTTACTTTGTCCTTTCAGGCATTCCTAACACTTTTTGGTCCATTGGGGGCACCCCTTCTTTTTTCAATACTGTTATGGATTTTTATTATATGTGAATATATTTTTAAACATGTATATAGTCTATTTATATTGTATTTTATTTGTTTATATAATCATCAATGTTTATGATTCTTTTTTTTTTTTTTTTTTTTTTTTTTTTTGTGGTACGTGGGCCTCTCACCGTTGTGGCCTCTCCCATTGCGGAGCACAGGCTCCGGACGCGCAGGCCCAGCGGCCATGGCTCACGGGCCCAGCCTCTCTGCGGCATGTGGGATCCTCCCGGATCAGGGCACGAACCCGTGTCCCCTGCATCGGCAGGCGGACTCTCAACCACTGCGCCACCAGGGAAGCCCTATGATTCTTTTAATGTTTTTTTTTCTAAGCGTTTAGGATAAGGAGGACAATATGGAGATTGTGCTTGGTTCACAATTTTTACCTAACTTCCTGAGTTTTTCACATACTAAAAACTGATGTTTTAAATCAAGTCTGCAAAAGATGTGACTAGATGTTACCAGGGGTCTGGGTTGACAGCTCCATGATAGCCCATGGCTCCACGGTGGCATCCTTCCACCAGGAATTCCCTCTGAGTTCATTTCCATTGTTAAGATACTCTCCTGTTTCACCACCGGTTGGAAAGTCTGTGAACTCAGATGGTTTTGCCACTTGCTCACCAGCCAGGAGTTAGTACCGAAGAACTGGACGTAAAGAAATTAGCTTCCCTCCTTGTGTTTCACATGAGGAAATGTGGTGGACATTTTGATTCACTGGCCAGATCCTCCTTCCGGAATAAAGAATGTATTTCCCCAGCTGCTGGCAGTGTCTTGGGAATACAGATGTCAGCAACAGCCCTTTTAGGATTGCCTCGATGAAGAGAGTGACTTTTTTTCAGAGTGGGCTTCTCACCCCAGCTCTGGCACTTCTGAAGGATTTTCTCATTTTCAGAACTCCCCACACTTCCATTGACACTGCATCTCAGCTCAACATCTTCCTCTGCCCAATCTGCTTCCTTCCCTTCATTCCACAGGTATTGATCCCAAGAGTACTTTCTAAAAAAAACCTCTGCATGCTAAACTGCATCTCAGAGTCTGCTTCCTGGATATCCCAAACTGGGACCAAGAATTTACTGGAAATCACTACATCTATCAGAGGAAAGTGCCACCATGGGTGTATTTGGCTACAGAAACCCTTTAAACTGCCCTGGGTGTGGGTAGCTGAGTTTTGTAAGGCCAAACACAGGCAATCAGAAAGCAAAAGAAGTAACTGCCTTTTCTACATGCATTCGGACTTGTCTACTCAAGTCTGCTTCTCCTGCAACTTTTCCCAACTCAGAAAATGGTGACTACCATTTCCAGTTGCTCACGGTAAAAATCTTGGAGTCTTTTCTGGCCTTGATCTCTAATACTATACTTCTGATCTGTCGGGAAATCCTCTCAGCTTTACCACCAAAATAATCCCCAATATGACCCTTTTTCATCACCAAGAATGCCAACCCCTGGTCCCAGCCACTACTACCACTGCTGGCTTGGATTACTGAAATTTCCACCCAGTCAGACTCTTAGCCTCCACCCTTACAATCTGTCCTTGACACAGCAGCCAAAGTGATCTTTTAAAACCAAAGTCCAATCGTGTGTCTCCTTGGCTCAGAACCCTCCAGTGCTTTCTATCCTCTTTGGAGCAAAGTCTTCAGTCCTTTTATGGCTCCTGTCAGGGTTCTCCAGAGAACCAGAACCACTAGGATACAGGTGGATATAGATATAGAGATAGAGATAGATAGAGACAGAGATATGGAAATAAAGAGGAGATTTATTATAGGAATTGGCTTATGTGGTTATGGAGGCTGAGAAGTCCACAGTCTGATGTCTGCAAGCTGGAGAACCAGAAAAGCAGTAGTATGATTTAGTCCAAGGCTGAAGCTCACAGGGTTGGTGGGCCACTGGTGTAAGTCCCGAAGGCCTGAGAACAGGAGCACCAGTGTCTGAGGGTAAAAGAAGATGGAGGTCTCAGTTCAAGAAAAGAGAGAGGGAATTCGCCTTTCTTTTCCTTTTTATTCTATTTGGTCCCTTAAGAGATTGGCTGATGCTCACCCCCATTGGTGACTGCGAATCTTCCTTACTTAGTCTACTGAATCAAATGCTAATTTTTTCCAGAAATACCCTCACAGATGCACCAGAAATAATGTTTTACCTGCTATCTGGGCATCCCGTAGTCCAATCAAGTTGACACATAAATTAACCATCACAGCCCCCAAGGCCCTCTATGACCTGGTCTTACCCCCATGCTGTCTTGCTGACCTTTTTGACCACTACTTCCCCTTGCTCACCTCGCTCCATGCCAAGCTCATTCCTGACTCTTTGCACTTGTGGATCCCTCTGCTGAAAAGGCCCAGATATTTTCTCAACTGCCTCCTTCGTTCTTTCAACTCCCTATTGTCTTAGTCTGTTCAGGCTGCTATAACAAAACACCACAGACTGGGTGTCTTATAAACAGCAAAAATTTATTTTTCACAGTTCTGGAGGCTGTAAGTCCAAGATCAGGGTGCTGGCATGGTCAGGTGAGGGCCCTCTTCCAGGTTGCAGACTTCTCATTGTATCCTCACATGGCAGAAGGGGTGAGGAAACTCTGTGGGGTCTCTTTTTAAGGGCACCAATCCCAATCTTGAGGGCTCCACCACATGACCTAATGACCTCCAAAGTCCACACCTCTTAACACTATTACCTTAAAGATTAGGATTTCAGCATATAAATTTTGGGGGGACACATTCAGACCATAGCTCTGATCAAATGTCTTCTCATGTATGAGAACTTCCTTAACCACCAGTATAAGACAACAACCTCCTCTCACTACAACCCCAGTGTTGACACTTAAATCCCCTTACTCTGCTTATTTTTATCATCACACTTATCACCACACAGTGGATTTACTTTTTACCTATTTATTGTCTGTGCCCCCTCCCTCAGTAGAATGGAAGCCCCAGGAGAGGTGTTTTGTTCACTTCTTTATCCCTAACACCTAGAACAGTGCTTGGCACAGAGTAGGTGCTAAGTAAGTGTACGTTGAATTCATGAAATCTTAATTATCTGGCTGTTTGGAGGTGTATCGAGTGGGAAAATGGCTCAAGCACAGGCAGTGTTCCTCACTCTGCTTCTTTCTTGCCTAATGACCTTCCACAGGGCCCTTGTCCTCTCTGGAAGCTGAGGGGGTGGGATAAGATGGTTATCCAGAGTACCTTCCCAGTCTGATCTTTTATAAAGCTGTGATTTGTCTAAAGCAAACAACCAGTTGTGACAAAGAAGAGGTCAGGCACCTCTCGTGTGGGTTTTTGCCCTGGGAGAT
Organism: Physeter macrocephalus; assembly: GCF_002837175.3. Lineage (NCBI taxonomy): Eukaryota > Metazoa > Chordata > Mammalia > Artiodactyla > Physeteridae > Physeter > Physeter macrocephalus. Next base: position 28,040,854 of record NC_041230.1, on the reverse strand, counting down.
GGGGAGAAAAGGCACTGAGAAAGTCGGAGTCCAGGCATTGGTGTATTGCATACTTGGAGATTGTTGTTTTATTTTTTGGGGTTTTTTTGCTTTACATTTTCTCCTTCCTTATCAACCCTCTCCCCGTGAAGACATTACTGCAGCCATGCCTTTATTGCTTGAGTGAATTCCACATAAAGACTGGTTCCAGCTTCTCCAGGATCCCTCTTCTGTGTCGTTTCACCTGCAGGGTGTAACCCCTGCATACTCAACATTTTTCTTCCATTTTTACCTTCCGACACCCTGCCTGTGTTCTGACTCGCTCTGGCCTCATGTTGAGCAGACTGTATGTCCTTACCTTTTGCTCTACTCAATGGGATATGAGCCAGTGTGATGCCAGCAGTGGCTTGAGATTAGCTTGAGCTGTGGACTTGCCTTCTTGGGCTTCTGCCATCACCATAAGAGAAACATGCCCCAGTTAGCCTTCTGGTCCTAGAAGAATTGCGGGATACCTGGAGCAGACCTGGACCAAACCCAAGGCCAGAGCCAAACTCCACTGAGCTGAGATCAACTGAATGAGATCAGCCAACAGTCCAGCCAACACACAGATGTGTGAGTGAGAATAAATGATTGTTTTAAACCACTGAGTGTTGGGGTGGCTTGTTACATGGCACTATCATGGCCACAGCTGACTGATACACCAGTCTTCTGAAACCCAGCCCAGGGTACTCACTCTCCCAGAGAACATTTCCTTAACTCAAAGACTTGGACTAACAGTAAGAATTTCGGGTATGTTTTAAGTCAGTGGTATCAATGTTTTGTGGAGACTGAGATAGGGACTGTAGCAGAAAGAAGAAAAAACGAGAAGCCAGTATTGCTCAACTGTACCATTTGAAGACTCTGCAAACAGGAATAGCAAGGACTGAAGGGATTTACAGCAGAATCTGGTTTTATGAGGCTGGGGTTGGCTTTATGCATCTTTCTCAGTCTTTCCACAAGGCCTTCGACCAGGACATGGGGCTATTAACCCTGTTCTTGGCCTAAAAATGTTGTCTGGCCTAGGGCTCCCAGGTATATCAGACTGGGCCAGCAGGGTATTGCTGTTCTGGCAGTGGAAATGACACCTTCCAAGGGACATTGTGGACATTTAGAATCAAGTCTTGTAAAAATATCCTGATTTGCATGTTAGGGAAGTCAAGAGAGAAGTTATCTTTATTCCTTCTTACCCAATGAAAAGGTTTTTGCGGAGACGTCACTGCAACTGTGTTTCCAGTGCTTAAGTGAATTCCAAATGCTACTGTAAATTCCATTTATTATTTATACAGCTTCAGCTCTCTTGAGAAGCTGAGTGCCTTACAGGAAGGAAGGAGTGATCAAATCCATGCAGGGTGGGATGCTCAGGGAACTGGATGGTAGGGCAAAGGGAGAGGGTCTGTGGTGTTCGTGGTGACAGATCAGGAGCCCAACTGAGTAGTCGTGAAGCAATATGGACAGAGCTGGGAGAACTTCTAAGATCATCTGGACCTAGGATTTTTTTTCTAACTTCCCTGGTCCTGAGAATCATGAGTCACTTGTTAAAAATACAGAAGTTCATATCCCTCCCCTGGAGATTCTATTTTAGCATCTCTGAAGTGGGGTCCAAAAAATCATACTTTGAAGAAGGACCCCAGGTGATTTTGACAACTAGGCACGTGCAGAAAAGTGATCTATCAAGCTGCCTTGTTTTATAGATGAAAAAATTTGCAGCCCAAAGAGGGGTCTTGCCCCAGTTCTCAAAGCCCCAGGGAGTGCTAGGGATGATCCAGACAAGATCTTTGAGACCTGAATGGCACAGTTCAGGATGGCTGATTTGTGGGTACCCTGGGACTGACAGTGTAGTTTGCTGATTCACTCATCTCTCCATTTCCTATGTTTGGCTGCTTGTTTTCTCCCTTTAAGAGCAGCAGGAGGCAGGGCTCCTGGAGTCAGATAGAACCTAGTTCAAACCGTGCCTTTACTTCTGAGTTGCTGTGCAACCTTAGGCAAATTGTTTAACTTCTCTGAGCCATTGATATGGGCGTTAAATCAGATAATGTACCCAGTAGGTGCTCAGTGAATCATTATTATTGCCTACAACGTGCCAAATCCTATTCCAAGAGCTGTAAAAACCAGGATTAGTGATTTTAAAAAGACTATTATTAATCCCATTTTAAAATTAAGGAAAGTGAAGAACAGAATTAGAATGACTTGTTCAAAATCATGCATTTAGCAAGTGAGGGGCAGAGGTGGATTTGAACTCAAGCTGTCTGTAGCTCTCCTTTTTTCCTTTGAGGGCAGGGCCTGGGTCGCACTTACTCTGTGTGGCCCCGGCTATAAGTAGACATGAGTGCTCAAAGAACTAAATTGAGATTTAAAGGCAGGACAGAAATGTACTTCAGGCATGGGGCTGAGAGTGGGGCATGGGGCAGATGGAGAGGGGGACAAGAGACCTTGGAGGAGAAAGGCCTGTACCCAGGGAAGGTGGGGCAGAGACTTGGACCTATCCCTGGGAGATAAAGAGTGATTTCAGCCCAAATAATTAGGATTGAAATGCGCAGGAACCAGGAAGTTTCTCTGCACTGTTGCCTGCAATAAAGAAAGATCCAGACTGAACTGGCTGCTTCCATTAGAAGTGATGTAACGAGCCTGCTTTGGCCTAGTTTTCTTAAAGCAGGCGGTCCCCTGGCTCTCCCACACTCTTCCTTCAGAATCTGCAAGTGATAGCTACCGCCATCTAGTGGTCTGAGTGGCACTACACAGGCACGGGGGAAAAAAGGATTGGTTCTGGACTACATGGATTTAGAAGGTAAAATGGCTCTAACTTTCCTCCCCCAAAGATAAGAGCCCCTTGTCTTGGTAGGGAGTTTTATTCTGCTCAAAGTATGCCTGTCTATTTTACTTCCTTAGGTCCTTTCAATTATCCAGGGAGGTAGGCTGGGGCCATAAACTCCATTTTATTGGTGAGGCAACAAGTCTATACAGGGGAGGGGTCTTGCTTAAGAGTTGCATTGTCAACTATTAATGGAACTAGGACTGCGACCCAAGTGCTCATAATACCAATTTCTTGGCCCAGAAGTGACACATAGAAGGTGTCAGGTCCTTTGAAATTTCCTTGGGCGAGGAAATGGGAGATGATTTATCCTGGAGGTCCCATACTGCTGTACATGGAGAAGGGTCCCTCTCAGCTTAATGACTTGTGAGATTTTTCTCTGGAATGAAAATCCTCAGGTGGGGTGTCTGGACTGAGTGTTCATATGGGAGGTTTTGGAGTAAGATGAATACTACCCTTCCAGCTCTAGACCCTAGAATAGGATACTTACTTAGAACTTACCTAGTCCAGGTCTCTTGTATTAAAGATTGGGAAACCAAGACTCGGGAGTGGGTGACTGGGCTGACAGCACACAGTGGCAGAACCATGGTTAAAGACTTTCTCCTCCAGCTGGTCTTTCTGTTTTATACACTCTGATGTAATAGCTGGTGCCTGGAGGCTGCACTATTTCAGGCAGATATCACTGTTTTAGCCCAGAGTGAAAATCAGATTCTGGTGTCTTGCAAGTCATACCACAGAGGCTGCCAAGGAAGTGGGGAGCCCCTGGACATTTACGGTTGTTTTAGCATCTATAATATCAGCAATTCTCAAACTTTTCAGATGAAATCTAAAGCAAAAGAAGGGATGAAAGTGGTGAGAGTTGTGGAGGCCAACAGTCACCTGCCCGTGGTCATCTCTGCAATGCTTGAGAGCAAGGGAGAACAGAGATTGAAAACCAAGGCACTGCATAAGGAGCACTGGACGTGGAGTCCTAACACCTGGGCTCTGGTCCTTCCTCTGGCACATGCTGTATGCTCCTGGGACACACTTCCTCCCTCTGATCCTCTCCTAGTTTCCTCATCCATAAAATAAGCCAATCTTCCTACTTCCTAAGGTTGTTGGGAAGCTCAAATGGAGGGCATAGGGGAATGGGGGTGAAAATCTTTCATAGAAAGTTAAGTGCTATATTCGTAAAGGGTTTCTTTTCTTCTTACTAAATTGAGGTAATTTATATACAGTAGAAATGCACGACTTCTAAGTGTTCGATTCTATAAGTTTGGACAATTGTAATCAGCTGTGAAATCAGGACCCCAAACAAAATATAAAGCATTTCCATCACTCCAGAAAGTTCCCTTGGGCCCATTTCTAGTCAACCTTCTCACCCCCCAGGCAACCGCTGTTCTGATTTCTATCATCTTAGTTTAGTTTTGCCTGTTCTAGAACTTTGCATGGATGAAATCACACAGTGTGTACTATTTTGTGCCAGGCTTCTTTGGCCTACCATAATGTTACTGAAATTCATCTAGGTTGTTCTCTCCTTTACTGCCAACTAGTATCCCATTGTATGAACATATCATTGTTTGTTTATCTGTTTTCCTGTTGAAAACATTTGCGTTATTTTGGGGTTTTGGTTATTATGATTAAGGTTTCAGTGATTAATCTTGTACATATTTTAGGTGCACATATGTATGCCTTTCTGTTGAACTGGAAGTGGCATCTTGGAGCACATGAAAGACGTATGTTTAACTTTATTAGAAATTGCCAAACACATATCCAAAATGGTTGTACCGTTTTATATTCCCAACAGCAATGCATGAGAGTTCCAGGTGGTCCATAGAATCAACATTCTGTATTGTCAGTCTCTTTTGATTAAAACCATCTGTGGGGCATCCATGCCTTGTTCCTGATCTGAGGGAAATGTACTTAGACCGTCACCATTAAATGTAATGTTAGCTGTAGGGTTTTTTGGTTTTTTTTTAAATACAAGTTATTTATCAGATTGAGAAAATTCCCTTCTATTTCAGTCTTCCTGAGAGTTTTTATCATGAATTAGAGTTGAATTTTGTTAAATCCTTTTTTTGAATCAATTACATGATAGTGCGTTTTTTTCCCTTTAAAGTTTTTATATGGTGATAACATTGATTGATTTTCTAATATTGAACCAGGTTTATATTTCTGCTCTAAATCTTACTTGGTTATGTGTTTTATTCTTTTTAATATATTGCTAGATTTGCTTGCTATTATTTTGTTGAGAAATTTTGCTTTTATATTCATGAAGGATATTATCTGTAGGTTTCTTTTTGCCACCATCTTTGTATGCTTTTGATATCAGGGTGATGCTGGCCTCATAAAAGGAATGGGGATATGTTCCCTTCAGTCCAATTTTCTGGAAGAGATTGTGTAGAATTAGTGTTATTTCTTCTTTAAATATTTTTTAGAGTCTGCCAGTGAAATCACTGAGCCTGGAAATTTCTTTTTTGGAAGGTTTTTAACTACAGATTGAATTTCTTTAATATTTATAAGACTATTTAGGTTGTCTCTTTTATCTTGAGTGATTTTTGGTTGTTTGTGGTTTTCCAGGAATTGTTTAATTTCATCTAAATTGTTGAATTTACATGAATTGACGTTTTTATAGTATTTCCTTATTCCTCTTTTAATGTACTGTAGTGATATCCCCTCTTTCATTCCTGATACTAATATTTGTGTCTCCTCTCTTTTTTCTTTGTGAATCTTCCTAGACACATTTCAATTTTATCAATCATCTAAGAAAAGAGCAACTTTGGGCTTGATTTGTTTTTTTCTATTATTTTTCTCTTTTCAATTTTCTTTACTCTGCATTACCTTTATTGTTTTCTTTCTTCTGGTTGCTTTGGTTTTATTTTGCTCTTCCTTCTCCAGTTTCTTGTGGAAGTTTAGACTGCTGATTTGAGACTTTTCTTCTTTACTAATGTAAGCACTTAATATAAATTTCTCTCTAAGCCCTGCTTTACATGCATCCCACAAATTTTGATATGTTGTATTTTCATTTTCATTCAGTTTAAATATTTTCTAATTTCTCTTGAGACTTCTTCTTTGACCCATGTATTATTTAAAAGTGTATTGTTTCATATGCTAGTGCTTGGAGATTTTCCTCTTATCTTTATCTTATTGTTTTCCAGTTTAATTCCATTACAGCTTGAGAACATACTTCGTATGGTTTCAATTACTTTAAATTTGTTAAAGTTTGTTTTATGTCCAGGATATGGTCTATCTTGGTAAATATTTAATGTTCCCTTGAAAAGAATGTGTATGCTGCTTTTGATTGGGAAAAACAGGGAATCGATAAATGTCAGTAAGATGTAGTTTGGTTTTGGTGGTGTTCAGTTCACCTGTATCTGAGAATTCGGAGTTTTCCTTTCTATTCCTTGAGCCAGAATTATAGAGTTCTCCTAGAGCTCTCTGTTCATGGTGCCCACTTGGGTTTCAGGCTGAACTGTGTTCAGGTGCAGGAATACCAGAGGGGAAAAAAAAAGGTAATTCACAACTGGTTCAGTAGTACTGAGAATTCTGGTCTTATTCGCCTATCCACCTGTTACTATTTATTTTAGAGTCCTCTGAATGCTCCATGCATTCTGTCCAGGTCTTAAAGTTGTCTTTTCTTTGGGAAACTATATCTTTGTACTCAGTTTGTGCAATATGAATGGGGTGGCTACAGTGACTAGTTGAGAAAAGGGCGTGTGATTCAAATTATGCAACAAGTCATTTCTGAGACTTTTGTTGGAACCAGTGGCAACCAGAATCTCTTTCCACTGAGGTTGTTTAACTGAACTGCTAAGATAGAATCTTGTCAAGCTTGGAAAGAGTTTGCCTGAGAGTGAAAGGGTGCATTGAGGAAAGTAGGTTAGAGAGGGAGAGAGAGAAACTCCAAATGAGCTTGCTCGAGCACCTAGATCCAGTCATTCCCGAGGCTAGTAGGCACCCCCTGCATTCTGGACTGTTCAGGGTACATGAGCACCAAAAAAAAAAGTTACCTTTTCTGCCTTAGTCAGTATCAGCTGGTGTTTCTGTCACTTAATACTAAAAGAATCTTAGTACATACCTTAAGTTTCCTTTCAAATCTCTTAAGTTCCTTAGTCAAGATTTTAGGGACCCACTGCCCCCTTAAACCCTAGGGTAGCAACATTTCCTTGAGAGGACAAATGGATGATTTCCTAGTTGCCCAAACAGAAATGGCTGCCCTTAGAGAATCTCAGCATGAGAACTGGCCAGAGAAGCTGGGGCTCAGCACAGAGCCAGAGACTGTGTGTGCAAGTCTGCATCTGTTGGTAACATTAATGTGCAAGGTAGGCGTGGGCCAGAGTTTATTGTTAATAATCAGAAGCCAGTCTTACTTTTGATATGTGCTGCAGTTTCCTGTGATGACAGGGAAGAGATGCTTCATCCCTCCTCACCCCATGAAATCTAAATTTCTCTGAATTTGGAGATGACAAAACTTATTCACCCCTGGGACTCAGTCTTCAAGAAGGAAACAAAATAGGTGAGGATCGGAAAAAAAGACAGCCTGTTTAAAGACGGGAAAGGGCTTCCCTGGTGGCGCAGTGGTTGAGAGTCCGCCTGCCGATGCAGGGGACACGGGTTCGTGCCCCAGTCCGGGAAGATCCCACATGCCGCGAAGCGGCTGGGCCCGTGAGCCGTGGCCGCTGGGCCTGCGCGTCCGGAGCCTGTGCTCCGCAATGGGAGAGGCCACAGCAGTGAGGGGCCCGCGTACCAAAAAAAAATAAAAAATAAATAAAATAAAATAAAGACGGGAAAGAAATATCTGTTTCTCTGCAGTGTTTTGCTGCATTTGCTAAAATCCATCAGGCTCCCAAACTATGGGATAGATAATATTTTGGGCATGTCGATGAGGCATATTCCTTGGCTGTCAGGATCATGTAACCTTATAACCATGGAGACCATGAACTTGTAGCTCAAGATTATACTGATGGAGAGGAAGAGGACCCTTGAGGGAAAGGGCTGTGCCCAAGGTCATACAGCTGCCGATGCAGGGGACACGGGTTCGTGCCCCAGTCCGGGAAGATCCCACATGCCGCGAAGCGGCTGGGCCCGTGAGCCGTGGCCGCTGGGCCTGCGCGTCCGGAGCCTGTGCTCCGCAATGGGAGAGGCCACAGCAGTGAGGGGCCCGTGTACCAAAAAAAAATAAAAAATAAAAAAAATAAAATAAAGACGGGAAAGAAATATCTGTTTCTCTGCAGTGTTTTGCTGCATTTGCTAAAATCCATCAGGCTCCCAAACTATGGGATAGATAATATTTTGGGCATGTCGATGAGGCATATTCCTTGGCTGTCAGGATCATGTAACCTTATAACCATGGAGACCATGAACTTGTAGCTCAAGATTATACTGATGGAGAGGAAGAGGACCCTTGAGGGAAAGGGCTGTGCCCAAGGTCATACAGAGAATTAACAGCAGGATAGGAATATGCCCTTGTGTAGGCTCCTCCATCTGTGTCCAGAATCCTTCCCTTCATACCAACCTCATTTGCAACTTTCCCACATTTCCAGAAGTGCCCCTTTTGTGAAGGGGGTTCCCAAGGTGTGGATATGTTGACTTGGTTTGGCCACTCTCCACCTGTCTGTCACTGATCCATTTGGCAGTCCCTGTGGAGGTCTGTTTGGCATAGCTGAATTTGGCCAGGCAAGGTCTGAGGTGTGAAAAGTGCAGCCAGAAGCATGTAACTTGCTTTGGGCCATGGAATGTGAGTGGAAGTGACATGGGTCACTTCAGGAGGGAGGCCTTTAAGTAAGCCTGACTCACTGCCCTATCATTCAACAGAATTTATTCTGTGCCATGCTTTGTGCTGGGGAGGCCCTGGGAGTGCAGTCTGTCCCTGCCCTCCAGGAACTCACAGCCAGGGAGGGGAGAAGATATGGAAGCAGTTGTCACATGGGGTGATCAGGCTGGGCAATGCTGTGACCCAGGCAGGATGCATCAGCCAAGGGAGTGTTCATCTCTTCTGGCGGTAGGGGTTAGAGAAAGCTTTACCAAAAAGTGCAGACCTAGGGCTGAATCCTGAAGAACATGTCAAATTCTCCAGGAAGGAAAGGCACAAGAGGGGATTCTAGCAAGGGAACTGCCCTCTCCGTTTTCCTCTCTTGTGGCGTTTATCTTACTCTGCCCTTCTTGATACCACTCGTGTCTGCTTGGACTCCTGCAGCCCATTTGCTGCCATACTTAACATCTCTGTGCCTCAGTTTCCTCATCTGTAAAGTGAATGTAATAACACTGCTCCCTTAAATTGAGGATTAAATTGTTTAACAGATATGAATATGTATGAAGCATATGGAGAGCACTCTGTGTATGGTAAGTACTCAGTAAAAGTTAAAGTACAATACTTTATATATAATACATGCTCAAAAATATTTCCTACATTAAAGTGCTCTTTAACTTCGAGTGACCCCTTATCTAAAATGAAAACTATATTCTAACTGTTGGGAGCCTCTCGTAGCCTCATGCCTATTCTCAAAAGGCATCTCTTCCTTGAATTTGCTAATTCTCTGATCCATATTGGTGTCACTCTGTGATCAGCCAGGATTGAAGGAACACCTACCACTAAAAGTCAAAGAGACACAAAAGAAGATCTCCCAGGCCTGCCTGGCTCTCTGACTTAGGGACCAGATGGAGAAACACAACATATGTTTGGATGCAACTGTAAAGAGACACCATGGGACAGCCCTGCTTTCCGGCTTGCAGGTGCTTTCACATAGCATCACTGCCAGGAAGGTGGGTGTGGGGGAGCTATCTGATTTGGCAGAGAGACCCCAACAGATTCTCAAATGGATTCTCAGCAAGTACTGCAAACAAACCCACTAAGAAAGGGAAGACGTTGGCCTGCAGAGCTGCAAAGATGGCATTGTGAAAGCAAACACCAGGTCTCTCCTATTCTCTTCTATTGGTTCTTTGAGGCACAGGATGTAGATTTCCAAATATCGCAGGAAGTTAGGCATGCTACAGCGCCTGGTCCAGAAGTAACAGCCCAGGTACCAGAGGTGCTGGAAGACTGGAGATGACAGAGGGCCCAAGGAGGCATGAGAGCTGAAGTGCCACATCAGAGAATGCCTACTGAAGTCAGGAGTAAAGAAGACCCGAGAACGTGGGCTCTCCTCATCGGCAACCATGAAGGACCCATCTACAGGCTGGAATTTTGGCAGCAAAGGCAGTTTTAGCATTTGTGTGTCATTTCTCTGATTCAGTGTTTTTATATGTTGCTTCCTGTTTATTAAGTTCTATTCCTGATAACTTTGTGGTGAGATCATTGGCAGGCATGCCTGTCTCATATTTCATATGGTCACAGGAGGACTAGGTGGAGTGTGTATGGAAGGGAGGATATACCAAGAAAAGGCATTAATCGTTGAAACAGATTACTAGGAGAGTACATGGGAAGATGCACTGACACAGCAGCTACACACAGACATCTACTCAGAGAGAACCTGAGGCTGCCTGATTTTTTTAAAAAATACCCGTGTAGAATTCAGAGCTGGGAGACAGTGAACTGGAAGACTTCTAGGAAGAGGTGATTCTTGACTGAGCCTTGAAGAATGGATGGATTTTCTTTGGATATATGGAAAGAGAAGGGATTGTATTCCCAGATGGGGAACATAATTTTTGAAGCAAAATTGTAGTAAATGAATACTTATTGAGAATCTACTATGGCTCAAGCACAGTGCTGGTCAGTTTCTCCTTGATCTCATTTAAGCACTAGGTCATGCTCTGGGACACATTTCTAAGTCTGGCCTGTGGATCAATATTGTACCAATATTTAATTCACAAATATTTATTGAGCATCAACTATGGGGCGAGAGTTTTCTCCATACCACGTAATAATGACACATTTTGCATATTCACTTATTTAATCAACAAATATTTACTTAGTGTCCACTAAATGCTTGGAACACATCAGAGAACAAAATAATGATTCATATCCTCTTGAAATTTACTTTTTAGTAGGGGGTGAGGCAGAACAATAACCAATAGATATAGCAAATAAGTGAATAATATAGTATATTAGAAGATGATAAATGCTGTAAAATGTTGAATATTGAAAAAAGGATTAAACATACTGGGGTTGGTCTGCAATTTCACATAGGATAGTCAGTGATGCCTGGTGAAGGAGTGAGCCGTGCAGATATCTGAGGGATTACAAACCAGGCAGGAGGAGCAGCTAGTGCAAAGGCCCTGAGGTGAGAACATGTCTGGTACATGTGAAGAATGGTAAGGAGGCTGGTATGGCTGGCTACGAGTGAGTGAGGAGGAGGGTAGAGGTGGTGAGGCCAAGGGTAAAGAAGGAGAGGTCAGAGTGTGTAGGGCTTTGTAGCCATTGTAAAGAATGTGGCTTTACAAATCAAAAACTTACAATAGATTCACAAAACCCAGAAAGAAAGGCGCTCAAGCATACTACAAAAGAAAATCATCAAACAACAAAAGGAAAAACCAAAAGAAGAAGATAGGAACAAAGAAGGGCTAGAAAAACAACTGGAAAATGAGGATTAAAATGGCAATAAGGGGCTTCCCTGGTGGCGCAGTGGTTGAGAATCCGCCTGCCGATCCAGGGGACATGGGTTCGTGCCCCAGTCCGGGAAGATCCCACATGCCGTGGAGCGGCTGGGCCCGTGAGCCATGGCCAATGAGCCTGTACGTCTGGAGCCTGTGCTCCGCAACGGGAGAGGCCACAACAGTGAGAGGCCCGCGTACCACAAAAAAAAAAGGCAATAAGTACATACCTATCAATAATTACTTTAACTGTCAATGGATTAAATACTCTGATCAAAAGAATGTGGTTTTGGGCTTCCCTGGTGGCGCAGTGGTTAAGAATCCTCCTGCCAACTCAGGGGACACGAGTTCGAGCCCTGGTCTGGGAAGATCTCACAAGCCGCAGAGCAACTAAGCCAGTGCGCCACAACTACTGAGCCTGTGCTCTAGAGCCTATGAGCCACAACTACTGAAGCCCATGCGCCTAGAGCCCATGCTCTGCAACAAGAGAAGCCACCACAATGAGAAGCCTGCGCACCGCAACGAAGAGTAGCCTCCGCTCGCCGCAACTAGAGAAAGCCCGCGTGCAGCAACGAAGACCCAACGCAGACAAGAAGGAAGGGAGGGAGGGAGGGAGGGAGGGAGGGAGGAAGGAAGGAAGGAAGGAAGGAAGGAAGGAAGGAAGGAAGGAAGGAAGGAAGGAAGGAAGGAAGGAAGGAAGGGAGGAAGGGAGAGGTTTTAATGAGGAGATAAGGAGCCCTTGTGGGGCTTTGAGCAGAAGAATCACCTAATCTCCTTGACATTATAACAGAATCCCTCTGGCCGCTGTGTTGCAGTGTTTCAGGTGAGAGACGGTGGTGGCTTAGACCAGGGTAGTAGCAGTGGAGGTGAAGGAAATGATCAGATTCTTGATATATGTCTATATCTCATAAGTGTATAGGTAATATATGTATATAAACAGCTTTATTGAGATATCAATATAATTCATATACCATTTAATTTACCCATTTAAAGTGTACAATTCAAGAAAGACAAGGTTTTTGAACTGGGCAACCGGAAACATGGGATTGGCACCTATTACAGTGGAGGGAGAGCAGGTTCATGAAGTAGGGGAGCAGTAATTTAGCTTGGGATATGTTAAATCTACACCCAGTTGCCAATGCCAGAAACCCGGGAATTATCCTTGACTCTTCCCATTCCCTTACCACCCCCAAACTCTATATCTGATCCATCAACAACTTGGATCACTTCCCTCTCCAAAATATATCTTGAATAAGTCCATGGAAGTAACACACATCATGAAGAGAGTCTGTTGTAGGGGGTCAGAAAGGTCTGGGACAGCTTCCCTGCAGAAGTGACACTTGGGGTGAGGCCTGAAGGATGTGTCAGAGAGAAATGGGCAAAGAAGGGAGGGTAGCAGGAGCCAGGCAGAGGGAACACACGTGCAGAGAGACAGGGAGAAGGCAGTGTGTCTGGAGCCGAGCACAGGAGAGCTTGGCGTAGGCTGAGGCTGGAGAGGTGACTATTGAAAACATTGCTTGGGCAGGATCTGGGGGTCCCCAGTTGGTCAGACATTGGTCCTTTGGTTGCTGGATTGTGGGGAATTCTGATAGGGTCCTGGGGGAGGAGCCAGGATGGCAGGGGACGCTTGGGGCGCGGATGCTGGTGCTCGGGATGAGGAAGTATTCCGATATTTAGACAACCTTTATGGCCATGCAGGTATGTTCCAGCTGACTACCAGGGTTAGGGTGGAGATGGGCAGGGGCCCAACCAGGAGGACTTAGAGGGCACACAGAGAGTTTTGCTTGCATCCTGACAATATTGGGGAGCCACTGCTGGTGCTGAGGAGGGTGAGGGACAGGACACAAGTGGGTTTTACCAGGACCTGGGTGGGGGTAGTGAGGCATTGCCATGGACACAGAATTTAAGTGGAGGCCAAAAATCAGTAACTAAGATAACTAATAATGCAATATTTTAAAATTTAAAGGTAATGCAAAATACCTACTGTACATGAAATACCAAAATTTATACCAAAATTTTTAATAAAGGCATCTAACCCTGTATTTATACAACGTGACTTCCTTCACCTCAGTCCAATCCTCGCCCTGTCAGAGACTGTCTTTATGTAAATTTTTGATATTTTGCTCATTGTGGACTTTTTAACGTTAATTTTGATTTTTAAAAATATCACACAAAAGTATTATTTATCTTGATCGCTGAGTAATTTTAATGCTGCCATAAATATTGTGCCTCACCCGCCTCACCCTAGTCCCAGCCCTGACTTTGAGGTGATAACTTGGGCTTGTGGGGAATGGAGGCCTGTAGGGCTGGGGTGGGGTGGGGGAGATGAGTTGAGGTGGGGTTCACGTGAGAGATGCAGCCAGACTGTGTGAATGCGGCAGGAGGAGATGTGCGGGCAGGCCTGCTGCTCGCTCCCCCTTCGGAGTATTCTGAGGAGGGGGCAAGAGGGGGATGCTGTCAGCAGCCCATCTGTCCTACATGCCTGCCAACCAGGCTTGTGGGCTAGGCACCCACTTCCCTCAGTGAGTCTGCTGGAAAACCATTTTCCCAGGAGGTGGAAAGTAACTTATGGTTGAACTAGGCCTTGCCTTGGGGCTGATCCAAGATGGTCCCCGGGAGTTGATGGACCCCTATCTGCTCCCTTCCAGTGCCCACTCTGAGCCACTCCCCTCCTCAATTACAGCCTCCATGAGCCCTGGTCCCGGCTGTGATTTCTCTCGTGTGGTCTGTACAGAGACCACCAGCCACATGCCCTGAGACCGACCCCATGAGCATGTGGACCTGCCTGTGTCACTTATGTCTCAGATTGTGCCCAGACCTTGATCATAACCTACCTCTGTGCTCCTGCAGGCTGTGGCTGGGAAGTAGATCCTGGATATCCATTAAGGGCCTCGAGCTCTAAGGCCATCCCATGATGTAAAGTTGTAGTCAAGTGGGACCTCTGAGTCTTGAGACATGATCGTCAAGACATTGTCAGGTCAGGACCATGTTGTCTCAGGCTCTGAATAAAGAAATAAGAGGGACGGAGGGGATGCGGGAAAGGCACTTGGCTCAGAAGTCAGCAGACCTGGGTTCTAGTACTGGCTGCTGGGCTACCTACTTAGTGTGACCTTAAACTAATCCTTTTGTCTCTTTGAGCCTCAGCTTCCCGGTCTGACAGATTCAGAAATTAGACTAGAGGGGCCCCGGTGTTTCTGTTACCTGAGCATGTACTAGGTACTGTGGGGGAGCTCAAGAGGAGTTTATGGTCCTGTTCTTGAGGGTAAATCATTAAACTGGTATATCAGCTATCACCACAATGATGCTGTGTGACAAGTCCACCCCACGCTCAGCCTCAGTGCCTTAACACAACAGTTATTTATCCTCATGCTCTCAGTTCTGCAGGTCAGCTGCCACTCAGCTGGGCTAGCTGGACCCTGGACTCTAGGCTGCAGGTTGGGTACAGGTTCATTCCACGTATCTCTCCTCCTCCATGGGCCAGCAGCTACTCCATGGTCACCATGACACAAGACAGTAAGCCAAACTGGGCAAGAGGTGTCCAGCCTCTGCTCAATTCACATCTTCTAATGTTCATTGACCAAAGCAAGTCACGTGGCCAATCCCCAAATCAAGAGGTGGAGAAGTTTACTCACCCACCCAGCTATGGCAAAGGTGTGGATGTATAATACTACCACAGGAGAGTGAAAGATTGTGACCAATAATCCTCGTGGCACAGCTGGGGAAGACAAGAGTAACCCAGGGAGTATGAAAAGGTGCTACACATCAGGGTGTGGCCAGTCCACCTCTACCTGCTCTTTAGCTGTGAGTCTCAAATCTGCCCAGTGGCGCTGGCATCACTAGCCAGCTCAGACTTCAAGGACACCCAGGTCAGGTGTGGGGTGATGGGGTACTTGGAGCTTCCCATATTGGCGACAGCACTAAGAGGGACTCAGCAGCTGCCTTTAACTGGCTCTTTTGTTTATTCCAGCAGGGATGTTAGCTCACCAGCCTGAGCTTCAGCTTGTTAAGACCATGCCACTGTGCCTTCATTCCCCTGGCAGTCTTTGTTTCACAATGTGGAACTTGGGAATGAAGCCAACAGGAAGTACAAAACTGAGAAACTTTAAGGGACCAAGTCCTGAAACATCATCAGAACCCCTAGATGCAGCCATACTGGAAGCCATGCCTTCTCAGTTACATGAATCAATAAATTCCTTTTTTGTTTTAAACCAACATTCAAATTGGGTTTTCTGCCACTTGCAACAGCACGAGTGGGCTGGGCTTAATATAAGAGCTTGCCTACCCAAGAGGATCTCACGTGGGAGGGAGGGTGGCAGGTACTTCCCGGGCACAGTGTGATGTGGAGCCTGCTGCTCAAAGTGTGGTCTTTCGATCAGCAGTATTAGCATCACTTAGAGGCTTATTAGAGATGCAGAATCTTGCCCCCCACCCCCAGATCTTCAGAATCAAACTATTCATTTTAATACATTTTAACTAGAGCTCTATTCATTTGTACATTAAAATTTGAGAAGCATTTGTGTTGGGGATCAGGACAAGCCTCTCCCACCCCCTTCCTTTGTGACTGGGTACAGTTTAGCAGTTGACTGGAGTTGGGGACCAGGGTTCAAATTCTGGCTTCATTACTTAACGAGTGGAAGGGCAATGACAGTTGTGTTTTTAAATATCTCTGAGCCTCAGTTTCTCTTCTGGAGAACGGGGGTAATAACAGTAACTACCTCCCACTGCTTTTGAAAGGAAATCAGTGTATTTAACTCATGGAAAGTGCTTGGCAAAGAGGAAGGGCTCAAAATGCGCCAGCTATGATTATTTCCACAATTCTACAGTGGGGCTGCTTTATGTTAAACCCACCTGATAACTTCTGATAGAATGAGACAACAGATGAGAAAACATTTGGGGAATGTTTAAATTAATGAAAAAGTAGTGATTTTTCTAAATCTTAAGTAAAACCATTCACAGGGGTTGTTTCAGCTGCATGTGGTTAGTAGTTGGTTGGTTTTGACCTGTACACCAGGTGAAGAGGCAAAGTGAGGTCACCAAGAGGGGGCAGTGCTCTGAGCTGAGAGTCAAAGGGTCAAAAGGGCCTTGTCTTACAGGGAGAGGGAGGATCAGAGCAGTTGGGCAGGGAGTCCTGGCTGAAGACAGACCCCAGAGAGCCCCAGATAAAACCACTCTGAGGGCTTCCCTGCTGGCGCAGTGGTTGAGGGTCCGCCTGCCGATGCAGGGGACACGGGTTCGTGCCCCGGTCCGGGAGGATCCCACATGCCGCGGAGCGGCTGGGCCCGTGAGCCATGGCCGCTGAGCCTGCACGTCCGGAGCCTGTGCTCCGCAACGGGAGAGGCCACAGCAGTGAGGGGCCCGCTTATCGCAAAAAACAAACAAACAAAAAAAACCACTCTGAGCTTTGTCCATGATGAAGCAAATCATAGTGACACTAGCTTCTCTGTAGCCCTTTGACCTGCTGGAGTACGAGACTGTTTCTCCAACTCTGTGGCTTCACTTGTTGAACAAACCTCAGAAGAACTCCAAGTGGGCCTTGAAAGCCTGACACAGCCCAGATCTTCTGCAGGGGAACACAGGGTGGAATTGCCTGGAAGCTGGCAAAGGCCATGAAGGAGGGGAGCCCTGCCACCTGGGAGTCACTCAGCCTCTGCAGGTAAACACAGACCAATGAGACATTTGATTCGAGGCCTGGGGACTTCTGTTATTGATTCTGTGTGTGGCTGAGAGTTGAGCTACCAGCCCAACAGAGACCATTAGCTGAGGTAAGAGTGGGGTAGGAAGGGGCTCCGGCAGGGCGCTGCCAAGGCTCCAGAATGAAGTCTTCCACCTTGTCTTGGAATCCTGGGCATCCTTGATTCCACTCTGGGAATCCACTCTGGGGGAGAGACTGACCTTGGCTTTTGAGATCTGTAGCAGGGGAAGTGGGAAGGGATAAAAGTTTTCTAGATATCTTTAGTGCTCACAATCAGTCTCTGAAGTATGATCTGTGGATTATAAACGAAGATACTGAGATTGAGAGATGGAGAAACTCCCAACTCCGGCTTCAGGTAAGGAGAGGTGAAGGAGAGAACAGACTGAAAGTCAAGCAGAACTGGGTTCCGATTCCCCTCGTACTATCTGTTTTGTTAGTTCTCTGTGAGATCATGGGCAAATCACCTCTTTGTGCATTCATTTCCTTATCAAAAGGTAGGGATAAATACACCTTTTTTGCAGGACTGATGTTAAAATGATCCATGGTAGCACAATTAAAGTATTGATACATAGAGCAGTACATGGGACATAGGAAGGAAGTAAAGATTGTTGATTATTAGTTCATTTGGAACCTAAAGTTCTAGGGGGATTAACATGGACAGGGTGGTGAATTCAGGAAGGTCCCCTCTGAGGAGGTGATACTTCAATTGAGATAAAAGGGAGGCAGCATTATGAGCATTAAGGGATAAGGGATTCATTGCAGGAATTCATTG
This sequence comes from Physeter macrocephalus, assembly GCF_002837175.3. NCBI lineage: Eukaryota > Metazoa > Chordata > Mammalia > Artiodactyla > Physeteridae > Physeter > Physeter macrocephalus. Next base: position 28,023,055 of record NC_041230.1, on the reverse strand, counting down.
TAGTCTTATAGTGGGAGGAACCAGGGAAGTGAAGTCTGGAAGGGAAAGGGGAGTTGGAGGATCAGAGAAAGAGCCAGTAACAGTCCTGCAGGCCTCGTGTAGGTGGATAAGTTGAAGCACACCCAAGAAATCAAGCACATCTAACAAGCAAGGTGAGGCCATGAGGGGAGTTCATGGAGAGGGCTTTGAGGTACTGTTGTCTCTGTTCCTCTTCTGCCTCTCTGGGCTTGCAGCCACACATCTGGAGGTGGGCTATGGGTAGCTGTTGGTCAGCAAGACCAGCAGTTGGGAAGATAATCTGGACAGAGAGCAGAGTGAGGACACCCTGGGATGCTCCAGCTACGTCTGTGTCTGCCCATCAGCATATCTGACTGCCATGATCTTTTGAAAATAATGGCTGATGCTTCATTTCCTCCTTCCACATCTGGTTCAAGCTCCCGGTCTGGCCAGCTCTTTCCCAGAACCATGCAATAGGGAGATTCTGGGAGATGTAGTTCCAGCTTATCCCAGTTGATAATACATTCCATTCCAATGCTGCTGCACTCGTTACAAAGATAGAGAATACTTGGAGATGAGAAAGTTTGGGATGGGAAAAATCAGGAGTTCTCTCATGGACATGTTTAATTTGAGATGCCTGTTTAAAATGGCCCCCAATATTCCTGTGTCCTGCTGTTCATGCCCTGAATAATCCTTTCCCCTTGAGTGTGGTCTGAATTTAGTGACTCACTTCCAGCAAACAGAATTGGGGAGAGGTGGTGGAAGGTCACTTCTGTGATTGATTACAAAAAGACCATGGTTTCTGTGTTGGGTACTCTTTCTTATTCTCCTGCTCACTTTCTGTGAAGCAAGGCAGCTGCCGTGCTGTGGGCAGTCTACAGAGAGGCTCTCATGGCAAGGAACTGAGGGAGACACCTGGTCAACAGCCGGTGAGAGACAGGGACCCTCAGTCCAGTGACCTGCAAGGAAATGAATCCTGCCCACAGCCACAAGAGTGAGCTTGGAAGAAGATCCTCTCTTAGTCACACCTTCAGATGAGACCACAGCCCCAGCCGACAGCCTGACTACAGCCTCATGAGAGAACCCAAGCCAGAGGCACCCAGATAAGTGGCACACGGATTCCTCACTCACAAAAACTATGAAGCAATACATCTTTATTGTTTTATGCTGCTAAATTTGGGGGTAGTTTTGTTACTTGGCAGTAGAGAACTAATACACTCAAGTGGATACTTGTGCTTAGAGCTTAAGGGAGAGGTCAAGGTGGACATATATATTTAGGAACCATTAGCGTTTGATGGCATTTAACGCCATGGAACTGAATAATATTATTTAAGTAGAAACAGTAGCCCCAGAAGAGCAAAGTTCTGAAGAGTGAACCTTGGGGCTTCCCAACATTCAGAGGTTGAGTAAATGAGAGAGATTCAGCAAAGCAAGTGGGCACGAAGTGGCTAAGGTGAAAAGAGGAAAGGCAGAAGTGTGTGGTGTTGAGAGTCAAGATAAGGTCATGTGTCAAGAGGGTGGTTGGGGTCAAGGCTGCTGATAGGTCAGTCAAGGTGAAGACAGGAGTGCCCTTTGGGTTTGACCACATGGAGTTGGTTGGTGACCTGGACGAGAGCAGTTTGAGCCAAGTGGAAGCCCACCTGGAGACGACTGAGGAAAGCGTGGAGGGGAGGTGATTTGTGCACTTGACTGTGTAGTGTGAGGCATGCCCAGAGAAATACGGACTTTCCCTTTCAGTTCCAGTATAACAGTGTTTGCTTTTCTATGTGGTCCCTAGCCTTGGGAGGTGGCTGGCAGGAGAAGGAGGCCGGACAGAATGAAGGGTGGCTTTGGGGACCAGGACACGGCTGGGGCAAGTTTGGTGGCAGAGCCAAGGAGCTCAAGTTAAGACAGTTTCTTTGTATGTCCTGAGCTAGAATCTACCTTTCAGTCATTCAACAAACACTCACTGTGTGCCAGGACTCTGCCAGACTGGGGTGACCTGTCATCAGGTCAGATATCACCCCAAAGGGAGAGGATTCAAGGTCTAGGGGAGGCAGACTTTTAAGTAAACATCATAGGACCTTCTGATTAGTCAAGTGTAACAGAGGTGTGTCCTGTGCTATTGGCAACCAAGGGAAGGAGGGCCTGAGTCTTGCAAATGAAGACCTCCTGGAGGAGGTGGCCCTGAAGCAGAGCCTGAAAGACTGAGTGGCTAGTACTGTGCCAGGTCCCTTCTCTCTCCTCCCCTCCAACCCTACTTGCTCTCTTTCCTTTTCTAACTCCTCCCCCTTCCCCTCTTTCTCTCCTTCTCCCCCCTCCTTCTCTCCCTCCTCCTTCCCTGGCCCATGATGAAAGGCCTTCCTGGCCTCCTAGCTGATGAATTATGCATGGCCTTCAGCAGTGTGCCTGGCATCCAATTAGGACCTGGCCAGGTTGATAACAGAGACAGATTAAAATGTAATTCATTGAGGTTGACATTTAAGCCCCAGTGTGAATGGCAGGGAAGAAAAGCAGTGCTCTCCCAGAACCTTGGTGTAGGGGTTCTCAGCTACCTTGCACTTGCTTAACTCAAGCCGGTTTAGCATGTGGGCTGGGCCTTCTCATGCACCACCAGTCTGGGGAAGAGCCCACAGCAGGCTTTGAGCTAAAGCAGTTTTTTTTTTAACCTTTTATTTGGAAATAATTTGAGATTTACACAAGAGTTGTGACGATAGTACAGAGAGTTCCCATATACCCTTCACTGAGATTTTCCTTATGTTAACATCTTATGTAACTATGGTATAATGATCAAAACTAAGAAATTAACATGGGTACAATATCATTAACTAAACTACTGATGTTTTTCGGATTTCAGCCAATTTCCTACTAATATCCTTTTTCTGTTCTAGGATCCAAATCACAAAACAGGCTGCTGTGGCCTTGCCTCTACAGGGACAGCATCTCTCCCCACACCTCAGACCAGTGGTTCTCAAACTTTAGAGTCCAGAGTGTTACCAGGGATTTTGCTTAAAAGGCACGTTCTTCCCTAGACATCTTGATCCAGTAAAACTTGGGTAGAACCCTGGCATCTGTATTTTTAACAAGCACCCCAGGCAATGGAGAATTGCTGGCCCTGACCAGCACTCCAAGCAAAGCCGGGTTGGTTCCTAGTTTTTTGGCAAGTCTTTGTCCACCAGCAGATTTCCCTCATCCCAGCTCAGCCTTAGGACAGAACAGGGTTACCCCTACCCATCACTTATTGCCACATCCTGAGGGAGAGGAGAGCTGGGCTAATAAGCTGGCCAGAGCAAAACACCAGGGAAGCCCTGCTTGAAGAGGAGAGGAAATAACTTTTATCTGTCAGTCACAGATGTATATATGTTTTCTCATTTAGTCTGCAAAATAACCCCTATAAGTAGATACTATTTTTCCCATTGTATAGATGAGAAAACTTAACAATAGTGATATTCAGTGTAGGGTTGCCAGGTATATAGCACATAAAATTACAGGAGGCCCAGTTAAAGTTGAACCTCAGATAATACAATACTGGCGACACACTAATCTTAAAAAATAATTATTGTTCATCTGAAATTCATATTTAACTGGGTCCCCTGTATTTTATCTTGCAACCCTAAGTGATATGCTTTGGTTGCAGAGCTGGTAAGTAGGCCTCGACCCAAATCTGCCTCGATGTCTGTAGCATGGCATACCCTGTGCTTACCTGCTTGGTGCCAGCCTCACCTGCTGGACCACAAGCAACAGGAGGTGGGGACCATGTGTATGGGTCCCCTGCTGTATCTACAGGGCTTGGCACAATATGGCAGTAGGTGCTTAATAAATATTTGTTGAATTAATGAATGCACAAATGGAGTTACTACTCTCTTTGTGCAAAAGAAAGCTGCAAATGATGGTGATTAAATGGAAAGGCTAAGCTGGTGAGGGGTGGTGTGACAAACTTGCCAATAGGAATGCAAGAGGAGTTCGAGGGTCCGAGGTCTCATGCCCACACCTGGGAACCCCAGCCCTTGCACCCCGAACAAGGGCAAAGAGCCAACTCTTCTCATTTCAATCTCTCAGGGCCTCTGCCTTCCCAACTGGGAAATGGGATTGGGTCCCTTGCAGCGCTAGGCTTCTGTGATTCTATGGGTTTTCTTCCTAACTCCACCCTCCTGAGTAGGGAAAGAATATGACCAGATTACAGAGTTTGCTCTCAACTATGGTATCTACCTCCCACACCACTATTTCCTAGTGCTCCTCTTCTTCCTCTCCCTCATCCTCCTCCATGACAATTTTCTAAGCACCCCTGTGGTGCCTGGCCTTGAGTTCCTTTCCCAGAATACTACCTTCCACACCGTCAGACCAAATCAGAAGCCCAGAGAGACCCAGCACAGCACAGTTCTTTGCAGACAAGGAAAGATGTTGGGAGCACATTGTATCTTTTAAAATAGACCCGTTGTCGTCGGAATGTATTTTTAGCTGCGGGAGAGATTGGCATGCTCTCAGTGCCACCATCTGCCAAAGGCAGTTGCTAGGCAACTGACACTGACGACAGCAAGGGGATGACTTCATGGAGGATCTGGGGACCCTTATGGCCCAATCCCTCTCCACTGTCTAATTCCTGCATGCCGACAGCGAGGCCCAAGGGAACCAGCCTCCCTCTCCTTCTGGGAGAGGGCAGGGTGCTGGTTTAAGGCCTGTGAGCTGAGCACAGAGGATGCTGTTCATGTAACAAGGGATACTGGGTCATCACTGCTACCTTGATTGGTAGATTTTCTATTTAGAAACTTTAGATGCTACTGTGGTTTAATTAAGGCTGGGCTCTGGACTCAGTGAGTCCAGAGGATACACATCCCTCTCCCCAGCAGCCCCATAGGCACTGGTCTGAATCAGAGCAGGAGCTGTTTGGAAGTTGCCAGCCCCGGTCAGGCTCTATGGATAAGGCAGCCAGCTGGTAGCCAGGACCCCTTGGTTCTGGTTCAATTCTGCTTTTTGCTCTCTAGGTGATTTGTGGTGAGTCTCTGCCTTTTTCTGGCCCCCAATTTTGTCACCTTCAAAGTAAGGATATGGAACCAAATAAAATGCATTTATAGGGATAAAAAGCAGAATAACCAGAGGAGAAAAAAGCCAGTCAGACCTGGGTTCAGATCCTGACTTTGCCCCTTACTGCTCCTGTGTGACTTCAGGTAAGATACTGAACTCCTCAGTTTCTCAATCTGTACATGACAGCAGTGACACTCATTGTATTGTACAGATTTAACAAAGCAGTACATGGAAGATAAGCAGAGCACCGTTATTTTGGAGTCCAGTAAATGGTTAGGCATTTTTTCATTTCTGTAGCAGAGACTCTATAAGGTGCCCACTGCAACCATTTCTCCTATCCAGATTAATATTTTAAGCTGGGCACATTTCCAGCCTCCCTTGCAGCTAAGTTGTCACTAAGGACACATGAAAGGAAGGGATGGGTACAACTTCTACCTCACTCACTTGTAGCAAATTGCTTCCCTGGTTGTCCTCTTTTTTCCTTCCTACAAGTCAGGGCCCGTGGATATGCCCGTGACACCTCTTTGACTATGCAGAGCAGGACAACATGCTGGGGTGGGGGAGGGATGGCAGAACAACAAATTGGAGGGAACCTGGGTCCCTGTATTAAGAATAGGACTGAGTGCATGTGGTTTGCTTGGGAGGGCTCAGAGCACTGCAGGTGAGTGGGGAGGTGACAAAGGGAAGAGAAGGCAGCCAATAAAGGCCAACTACCACAGTGGATGACCAGGGCTTAATTCCATGGGGAAGTTCTGAAAAACAGTGTAAAACTCAGCCTTCAGAGCTAGCCAAGCGTAAGGGAGCTGGGCCATGTTTATCCCCACACCCATCAGTCCCAGGGTGGTGGAGAGGGGGGGATTAGTTCCCAGGCACTTCCCAGTCTTCTCTGTGTTGGTGGGTAGAGTGAATGTCGGCAGCCCGAAAGCAGCCCTCTGTCAAAGATGCAGGTGCTGGCCTTGGAAGCCAAGCTGGTGGGCATGGGCCCGGTAAGGGGACCCGAGGGAATGTGAGCCCAGCACCAGCAGCATCAGCTATGGTTCTTCAGAAAGAGAAATAAACTCCTGTGTTCTTCAAGTCACTATATATTGAGGATTCTTTTGCAGCATAACTTTTACCCTAATTTAATTTCCGAATGCTATGTATATGGGAAGTTTTGGTGTTATGTAATCTCTCCAAGCTCCTGGACTCCACGTGATACTCATGGAGGTTATGTCATGGTTAAGGAAACAAGGTTCATGCTAAGGGGCAGACGTGTCTCGACAGAGCATACATCACTTGGTATTTCTGGGGCTCAGGCACTACATGGTGTAGGCCCTCAGAGAAGGGACAGATGAGTGTGGACAGGCATAGTCAGAGAAGCTGAAACTTTACCTGCTAGAGGCTACTTGGAGAGATGAGGTGGAGGGCGTCCTCACTGAGGCATGGGGTAGCTCCTCTGGCAGGTGTGGGGTAAGCAGGTACCTTGGCTCACGTGACTGTAGTGTGTGGTCTTGGGCTGGTAGATGTTGGATTTAGTTGCATTGTGCATTTAGAGGAGTGGGCTGCAGGGTGCCTTTTAGCTGAGAGTGACTTGGTAGAGGGGGCCCAGCTGCAGGGCACATGGCTATTGCTCCCTGTATTCTTTTTTTTTTTTAATATATTATTTTTAAATTTATTTATTTATTTATTTATTTATTTTTGGCTGTGTTGGGTCTTCGTTTCTGTGCAAGGGCTTTCTCCAGTTGCGGCGAGCGGGGGCCACTCTTCATCGCGGTGCACGGGCCTCTCACTGTTGTGGCCTCTCTTGTTGCGGAGCACAGGCTCCAGATGCGCAGGCTCAGTAGTTGTGGCTCACGGGCCCAGTTGCTCCGCGACATGTGGGATCTTCCCGGACCGGGGCACGAACCCGTGTCCCCTGCATCGGCAGGCAGACTCTCAACCACTGCGCCACCAGGGAAGCCCATGCTCCCTGTATTCTGAGGTGGGGAAGCTGGTGGAAGGTGCCCCCCATCCCACGCCTGATGCCACTGCTGTCCAGGTGGCGTGTCAGAGCTCACTGAGGCTGTGGCCTGCCCACAGTGAGGGAGCAGAGATGAGGGTCCTGTAGTGCACTGGGTGACCAGCGGAGGCTGGGCACTCGTGTGGGCAGCGTGTCCCACCATCTCAGCACACAGCAACCCCTCAAACTGTCTTGGAAGGCAGAGCTGGGGGCCCCTTAGAGATCATCTGTTCTAACCTCTCATTTTGAGGATGATGGCGCTGCGCCCAGAGAAGGGAATGAACTTCCAAGGCCAGCAGAGGAGCCTGAATCCAGATTTCTTGACTTCCCAGGATGGGGGAATTCAGCTAACATAAAGATAGGGGGTGCATGCCTCAAATCTGCTGCCAGCCACCTCTGAGCCATTTGCTCCACCTGTAAGACCCTTTTACTTATTCATGAATCTCAGAACTAGACGAGAACTCAAGAGATGATCAGATCAGGTCCCTCAGTCTCCAGGCATGTGTGCATCCTCGGCTATGGCAGCTGGCTTGAGGTCACCTTTCTCTGCCCTTCAGGCACCAGAGCTCCTCTCTGCCACCTCTGTGTGTTCCACCACAGTGGTCTGCCAGTTCTCCCTGGTGTCTTACTGCAGTCATTCCTGTTTCACATTTGGTTTGATTTATTTTAACCTCTAGATACAGGTTGGCTTTGCTGCATTATGCAGTATGACGGTGAGGAGTGGGTTGGAATCAGTGAATTCGCCCTCATTCTCTGTCCTATTTCTATGGGAAAGGGGGTGGAGGGAAGGCTCCAGCCCTCCACCCCCAACCCCCATGGATTGAGGACAAGTGCATGAGAATGAGGCTGTCCACCCAGGCTCCCCAAGTCCTAGTCAACCCCAAGGCTCTGGAGGGAAGAGTGAATGCCGTGTCCTTCAGAGGGCAGTGGGCTATACAGCCTTGACCCAAACCCAGGCAAATGAAAGTCACCCTTTGTTGCTTTGTTACAAATCCCATCACCTCTCCTCCCTCCTCATATCTATAAATGTGGAACATTTTTTTCCCTGTTCTAGATTCTCTCTGCATTTTATTCTCTTTGGGAAAATATGAGCATCTTTCTTTGTTCTCTTTGAGCAGTTTGTGTCTGGAATGGAGAGAAAGAGAAGAACGGGTGTAGCCTTCGTCCCTCAAGGGAGAAGGGGAATCTCTCTGTAGCCAGTGCTAAGTGCCTGTGTCCCATGCGGGTGGGGAGGTCTCTGTGGGGCACCCTGTCGATTTGGGGAAGTCAGACTACAAGTCAAGGTGCTTGTGGCCAATACAAGATATAAGATGGACTAAACTGTGTGTGTGTGGGGGGTGCATCCTGAATATACACATAGCAAGAAGGGAAAGATAAGTGTGGACTCTAGTAGTTAGAGAGGGCATTATTGGAACAAGAAGTCTCCAATGGGAGGCTGACAGACAGGATTTGGGCAAGATGAGAAGAGAAGCAGGAACGGGAAGCGCCAGTGTTCAGGGGGAAAGGGGAAGAAAGCAGGGGCCCCGTGCTTGAAGGAGTAGGAACAAGGCTGGAGAGTTAGGGTAATTTCAGGGGTAGATGGACAAGGGCTGTGGGAGAGGGCAAACTGGCAAAGAACGAGGCAGGGCAGGGTGAAGGAGGGACATTTGTCCAAAGCCAAGTCCAGACAGGAGGCCAGCTAGTCAGCACCAGACCTCTGATGGCCTGGGAAGGTTTCATGGGACAGTGGAACATCCGTGTCCATTTTCCAAGAGCCGTTTGGGGATGGTGGGTGGGGATGCTCAGTGAGTGGAGCAAAGAGAGGGAGGACGGGCAGTTTCTTGTGGAGAGCGATGTATCTCAAACCCCAGGAGGCCTGGAGATGTCCTCACAAATCCCGCAGACCTTCTACACAGCACATCGTGAAGAACAGGGCTAGATGGCAGGGGCAGGGAGGGAGGCTTGTCATGTCATCTCTCCCCCTGCCCCCACCCCAAGAATCCCTGGGATGAGTGAGCCGGCCTTGCCACGCCCCGGGGGAGTGTCCTTGTCAAAGCGATGGCGGCCTCACCTGAAAGTAACAGTTGTGGAAGCACTTTGTGCAGAAATCTTCTGTCTCCTGCAGTTTCATTCTGAAACAAGAGAATTACCTGTTGCCCATGGGATGAAATTCTCCATTCCTTCCCATAGCATTTGAAGCTCTCAATAACGTGGCCCTGACCTAATATCCTGTTCTCATTTCTCATCATTGTTCTGTATCATCATTGTTGTCATCATCACATGAGTAATTAAAATTAACTAGCTTTTATTAAGCGTCTATATGTGCCAGGAGTTCTTCTAGGCATTAAAAATGTAATAACGTTTCATCTTTTCCACAACCATCTGGGTAGAAACTATTATTCTGTCCATCTCACAGAAGAGGCAGATGTGGCACAAAGAAATGATTTGGCCTAAGGTCTCTCCACCACCACGTGGCTGGACAGTGGAGGCATCAGACACTGAACTTCTTGTGTTCCATGCTTGCCCATGCCCGGCAGCCTTTCCCCAGGCTGTCCCCCGCCCCGACCTGGACTGCCTCCCCACCTCTCAGCTTCTCTCCACCTGGTGGACAACCACACAAGACCTACCTGCAAGACCTAGCTTAAAAGTCACCTCTGTGGAAACTCTTCTCCAGCTCCCTGGGGAGCAACTTCCTCTAGGCCTCCCCAGCACACCCTGATTATGATGTCAATCAAATCATGCTTCTGGTTTTTGTTCATGTGTTATTTCCCTCAAAGGAAGAGACTACTACTCTTTTTAAAAATGTTTGCATTTTTAAGGAAACATTTAATTGACATACAAAGGAACTAAAGGAACTACATTTTGTTCAGCTTCATGCCTTTCCTCTTCCTCCCCTCCCACCTCCCCAGGTCTGGTATGGAGCAGAGGTGCAATAAATATTCATTAAATGGAGATGTCTTTCTGGCCCCACTCAGCCTTTTTCCTGACCACCCCCTTCCCAACTCTTTGCTGTGTGGGAGAATCCAGACATCTTGTACAGCTGCAGCTCAGTGTGTCCCATTTTGGCTGGGATTCAAGGAGCAATTACAGACAAATAAGTATTATTACAACTGCATCAATCAACATCTCTCTCCTCAAATGCTCTCATCAGGAAACAAGAATGATCTCAGGAAGACGCTGTCTTGTTTAAGCCCAGGTGTCTTTTTTGGTGCCTAGGTAGTGTGTGATCCTTGGAGGGACCCCACCATTGACCGTCTGTAACAGAGTCTGTATAGTCTGAGACTGCCCCTAGAGGCAGACAGTCCTGAATTCAAATCCAGACTCACTTTTTCTCTCTGTGAACTTGGACAAGGGTCTTAACTTCACTGAATTTCAATGTTCTCATAGGTCACATGGAATCAATAATACTTCTCAGGGGTGTTGTTGCAATGATTAAATGAAATAGCACATTTAAAGTGTCAAAAGATTTCCCAGGCAATTAATAAATAAAAACTTCCCTTTCCTCTTACTTCTCAATTAATTGTTGTGTTCTCTCCTCTGTATTGAGGGTATGGTTTGTAATCACAAAGCTTTGTATCAGCAGCTAGATGGTAAATCCCAACCTTACCTACGGTTTGAAGCTTCTTGCAGAGCACAGAGGAGCCAGTATAGAGAAGCTTTCCTGGAGAATTGAGGCTTGGTCTGGGCACAGGAGGAAGAATCATGTTTAACATCAGATTTTCAGATGTTTTGTGGGGCACTAAGGTATCCTGGAGAAAAGGAAAACTGGGAATTAGAAGACCCCAACCACGAAACTTCCCTTGTTTTATGACACCACCTTGGGAACCATCCATGATTTGTCTGCAGGGGAAGTTGCCTGTGTGATGGAGGCCTGGATGCAGGGCTTGGGGACTGCCATGCATGGGCAGGGCGGAACTTTGCTCCTGTAGTAAGAAGAACTTCTTGTCCAGGGCACCTGGCTCATTTGGCAAACTGTTTGGAAAGAAAGCTTATGAAACTTCAGACTCAAGTGACCAGGTGCCTCCATTTGCATGGAGCTTAGGTATGATAGAATTTGGCTTTTTTGGCCAGTCCATTCAATTCAGTTTAATAAAATATCCTGATACGCTCTTTAGGTCAGACGTAGTGGTAGCAGTGGGGATCCAGGGAAGGACAAGATAAATTGCCACTCTTGCAGTGCTCACTGTTTCTAGAATGATGTATGGGGAGGTATGAACTAGAAACATGGGGTGCTGACTTCTGCTTAGGACCAAAGGGAGGCCTGACTTGAGACTTGAAGGATGAGGGATTTGTTGCTATTATGTTGTGTCAGGTGAGTATTTTCACTTTAACAGCCAAGAAAGTGTCATGTAATGGTTGAGGACAGTCAGACATACCTGGGTTCAGTCCCATATCTGTCACTTATTAGCTGTGTTACTGTAGGAAAGTCACTGAATTTTTCTGAGCCTCAGTTTCCTTTTCTGTATAATAGGAATAGTGCTAAAAACTTCTACTTGAAATGGTTTTTTGTGAAGATTAAGAGAGACAATGCATATATCACACTTGCACAGTGCCTGTGTAGTCATCTAGTAGCTGTTGGTGGTGATAGTGTAATTAATTTACGCTAAGAGGCCCGGGAATGGAGGAGTTATAATCTTAGAGTGAATATACACTTGGTGCTTCATGATCCTCATCTCTTGGCCTTCTCATATTTTCTACAAAGCTCATAAATTCTCTCCCCACTCTGCCATCAGGAAAGACTGGTTCTACCAGACTTCAGTTCAGTTCTTCACTCATCCTGGTGCCCTTCCTCTTCTAGGACTGGTAGGAAATAGGTTAACGGAGAGAAAACACAAGCACAGCCACATTTCATTGCTAGCTTGGACTTTGGCTTCAAATTCCAATGAAACCACAGTAAGTCGGATTGGACCCTTCTCATGATCAAGTCAATCCTTCATCTCCATAGAGAAATTAAAGACTGAAACCTCCTATTCTTCAGGGGTTTTTTTGTTTTGTTTTGTTTTTTTAATTCTCCTCAGTCTCAGCCATGAGAGGCCTCACTCTGGGGTGAGTGAGTCTGGGTTCCTTATTTAGCAGGTGCTGTGTTCAAATCATCTCACTGTGAGTATAGATTTTTCAATTTCCCCATAGTTTTCTATCAGAAAACTTGTTTCCCCCTGATTTTTCTGTCAGGTTGTACTTTATGTATTTTGAAGCTATGTTATTGGGTGTGCACAAGTTCATGGTTACATTAACTTCTTGCTGGATTTTTTAAATCATAGAGCGTCCATCCTTATCCCTTTCCTGTTTTTCAGCATAAATGCCATATTTCTCTACACTTGCATTTTCAATTCTTTTAAAATTTTGTTTCAGGTATGTCTTTTATAAACTACATGTAGCTAGATTTAAGTCCAATCTGATAACCCCCAACTTTTAATAAGTGAGTTTAAGCCATTTCCATTTATTAAGATTACTGTTAAATTGGTTTTATTTCTGCAGTCTTATTTTATATTTCCTACTTTACATGCTTTTCCTTTTTCCCCCTCTTTTACTGCCTTTGGTTTGATTGTCAGTGTTTTCTTTGTTCTCCCCTTCTTCCTTCTTCTGTTAATATGTATTCTCAGATTTGTTGAGGTTGTTGGCTACCTTTCTGTGATGCTGTTTGTGTGTGTGTGACTTTTTGGTTTTCTTCTCTCTGTGCTCATCACTCTTTAGTTGGTGTGTGTCTGTGTATGTGTGTATGTGTATATGTGCTGCTTTTATGCAGCTCCCTGGGCCCCCAGTTCAGATCCAGACCTTATGTTTGTCTGTGTCTGTGAAGTCTCATTCTGTATGGATATTGCAAATTTAAGTGACTGAGTTAGCAGATCACAAGTCCTGGTTGCCAGAGTGTCCTATGCCTGTCCAGACCCATCTCAGATAAGCAGTTTAGGATGGGCCACAGCCCCAGACAGGAGAATAGCTTTCCTTAGCTCAGATTCAGGTCTGGGAACTTGACTTTGGTCTCCTACCTGCATGAGGAGTTCACTGCCCCTCCTAGGCTTCAGGAGTTGAACTTGGTTCTTGCTTCAGGTCCGAAAGTACAGTAGGTCTGCAACTTCTCTGTGTACCTTTAAAACAGGTGCTGGTCTAGGGCTCTGTGTCCTAAGGGGTCTTAGTTCAGACTGATGACTAGATAGATGTAAAATGACCCTTCCCCAGGCTGACCCTGTCATAACTGTGAAAGGCAGAGTTAGTCTTTGTTGCATTCTCTTCCTTAGCTTTCTTTCATCGCTCTTCTCCCATCTTTCCCTCTCCTCCCACTACTTCCATCTTGACCTGGATTCTTCTGGTCTGAAAAACCTATCTCCTCATCTGAGGGTCTTGAGCTTTACCACCCCTTACCCTCTCTGGCACATTTGTGTTGTAAAGAAGGAATCACCAAGGGTGGCATTTCAGGAACAGGTAAAGATGGAGTTTTGGATGATGCCCTCTATGTTTTCCTGTAAATCAGAGGGTGTGAGGTTGTATCTGGCAAGGACTACACTTTTTTCTCCTGAGTCCCCTTCAAACCCCGCTGAGTCCAGGCCTCTGACATCTGTGGATGGTGCCTCTGATAACCCCACTCCATTGTGAATATCTTCTCAGGAGGGTTTAAATAAACAATGATTTCATAGGACGTTAGTCAGAACTAAGAGGTAAAACCAAAGTGATCTCTTCTTTCATTTGCCTTCATGTGTCCTATGGAAAGGTCCTCAGGAGGTCAGTTCTGATGGCCAGTGAAGTTGTGCCATCACTTCCCACCTGAGGGTGGAAGACAGCCCTCCTGGGGACTTGGCCAAACTGGACAGAAGGCAGCATGTAAGAAAATTTCTACTGCCCATTCCATGTCCCGTGGATCCTCGCCTCCCAAAGTGTCCAGTCACCATTACAGAGCTCACGTTGCTCATTCCCTGCCACTGGTGCCCTGGCCTGCCAGGTGATGAAGCTTCTGTTTCATTCTAAATAGAGCAGAGGATGTTGAAATTCTTCCATGGCTTCTGGCAGGTGAAGGATCAAAGTGGTGCTTGGCAGCCACAGGCACAATCAAAAAGGTTAAGATCAAAGGGGATGGGCTCCATTTGAAAGTGAACTCTCCTGTTCCTCATTACAGTCCTCACCAGGCTTCTGTCATCCTCTGCTGCAAGGAACAAGGATGAGGAATTTGGGCTGCGGCTGGCTGCTGAAGCCACGTGCTGACAGACAGACAATCCCGGAACAGCTGCAATGTCATTGTAAGCCTTGAAATTAAAATAAAATCCATTGATTTATAAGAGGAAAACAGGGTCAGCACTAGTGGGGTCAGAAAAACCAATTCCAAGAGCCCTTGGGTTGGCCTAAATCCTACATATAAAATGGGTGGTGGAAGTGTTTGCCATGGAAACCATCAGAGGGAAGCTGAGGGAATCCAGGTCTTGGCAGGTGATTGCAGCTGTTGTTGCTGGCACACGGCACACCAGGGGAAATAACTGAGGCCTCAATAAATAGGAAATCTGGAGAGGCCAGAGCCTAGGCTCAATGTGTTTTGTAAGGGGAAGGCTTCCTCACTGAGGATGGGGAATCTGCTTTCCAAACTGTATGGTCAGCAGCTTTGTGTCTGTAGGAGTTTATTTTAGCTCTGTGGTGAAGCTTTTTTTTTTTTTTTTTTTTTTTTAACTAAACTTTGAATAGGGTGCCCACAAGGTATTTGCTTGCTGGCTTTATTTCCCTCCCTGCCTGGGTATGGAGAGGTGAGCAGCACTTCCCCTGACTCAAGCAAACCCCTTCCTCTCTTTGTGCCTCAATTTCCCCATCACACGATGAGGATGCGAGATTAAATGAGCACTTCCCAGATGCACTTTTTAGAGAAGTGTTTGAACAAAACTTGGGTGAGGTATTGGGCGGATGGGATTTAAGTGTCCTAGTACTGAGTGTGTGCAGGTTAAATTCAAGTTGGCATGCAAACTGCCTCGGCTTTTGGCTGCAGAGTGAGGGCAAGCTTGACTCCTGTTCCTCACCCCAACTCTGCACAACTTGTCTTGCTTCTTCCCCCCTGGATGTTCTCCAAGGTTCTTCCCAGCTCTGACAAGGAGAGCGCTGCTGTAGGCTATGTGTCCTCAGCCCTCAGAGGTAGCTGTGGCATTGCAATTTCATTTTTCCTGGAGGACAAGTTCCCCTGGACTATTGCAGACCCCTGCACAGGCTTATTATGGAATGGTACTGGGCTCCTTCTTTCAGAGTGAAAGCCTTCTTGTCCATCTGAGGCAAAGTTATTATTCCTTGAGAGCAAAGCCTTGTCCCTCCCAATGTGCTTCTTATCTGCCTTTTCTCTATTGATCAACATGAGTGAGTATTAATCTCACTTAATTCCCTGCAGCTGGCCTTACTTTGCATGGCTGGGAATAAGGCTTTTTTTTTTTTTTTTAAAATAGATCTTTATTGGAGTATAATTGCTTCACAATACTGTGTTAGTTTCTGTTGTACACCAAAGTGAATCAGCCATATGCATACATATGTCCCCATATCCCCTCCCTCTTGCGCCTCCCTCCCATCCTCCCTATCCCGCCCCTCTAGGTGGTCACAAAGCACCGAGCTGATCTCCTTGTGCTACGCTGCTGCTTCCCACTAGCTATTTTACATTCGGTAGTGTATACATGTTGATGCTATTCTCACTTCGCCCCAGCTTCACCCTCCTACCCTGTGTCCTCAAGTCCATTCTCTATGTCTACATCTTTATTCCTGCCCTGCAACTAGGTTCATCAGTATCCCCCTCCTTGCCCCCCGTGTCCTCAAGTCCATTCTCTATGTCTGTGTCTTTATTCCTGTCCTTCCACTAGGTTGATCAGTACCATATATATATTTTAATATTCCATATATATGCGTTAGCATACGGTATTTGTTTTTCTCTTTCTGACTTACTTCACTCTGTATGACAGACTCTAGGTCCATCCACCTCACTACAAATAACTCAATATCGTTTCTTTTGATGGCCGAGTGGTATTCCATTGTATATATGTGCCACATCTTCTTTATCCACTCATCTGTCAATGGACATTTAGGTTGGTAATAAGGTTCTTTTTTCCCCCCTTTTCTTTCTTTTTAAGCAAACAGATTTTCTTTTGAGTTCTGGATGAATGTCATTCCAAGTTTTCGGTGGGAAGCAGCTCTCTCTAAAACATTCTCCTGGGGCAGGGCATTAGAGCAGTAAATAGGAAAGAAGCCACTCCCTGTGGTTGGAGAAATGAGTCTGGTTGGAGGCTTCTGTGTTGACAGGAAGGGTTATAGGGACGCAGGGGTTCTGTGTTTCAGGTCTGGATCCATGCTTACTTGCTGTGTGACCTTGGAAAATCCCCTTATCCTCTCTGGGCCACATTCTTTCCATCTGTGCAATCAGGAGTTTGGATTTGATTAATGATTTGCAATACTTAAGAATACTTTGGAATCCTCTCTTAAATTTAATCTATAGAAACCCAATATGAATCATGTGAAATCGCTATAGGCTATATCATGTGGTTTGGTTCAGGCTTTCTCAACCTCCACACTATTGACCTTGGGGGAGGATAATTGTGGGAGGCTGTCTTGCAGGATGGATAGCAGCATCCCTGGCCTCTGCTCACCGGATGCCAGTAACACTCCTCAAGTTGTGACCACCAAAAACCTCTTCAGATATTTCCACATGTCCCCTGTGGAGAGGGGCAGAATTGCCCCTGGTTGAGACCCACTGCTTTAATCTAATAAAACAATTAAAAAGTGAGAGTCTCCGTTGAAGGGGAATGGGAGGGAGTGTGACATAGATCCGTTCTCTGTGGCCCCAGAGGCTCTTCTGACACACCAGTGTTTCAGGAGACACAGTTTAAAAACGTACAGACTCAGAGTCCTGATTGTCTCTTAGCTCAAAACTACTGTGTGAGTCCAGGGTCCCCTTTCCAAGTCAGATTTTTAATTGGAAAGGCAGAGGAGGGGGCCGGTCAGCAACTTTCTCAGTGCTCCCAGCTCCCATTTCATAAGGATGTGTAGCAGTACAAACTGCTTTTTCTAGGCATCCTCATTTGGACACCTTCTCCAGGAAACCTGCCATCATAATGCCAATGAAAGAACATACTCTCAACTCCTGTATCTATTCTGAAAAGGACCTGTCTATTCTGTTCCACCTAACTGAGCTGTCCTTTCCCTGCCACCGGCTCAGGCACTCAGGCTCTTTGAGATGCTGGCGTCTGGATCTAGGGCGGGTACTTGAGTATGAGGATCTTCAGAAAGGCAGGCCAAGCCTGTTCTGTGCTTGACCAGGCTTGGGGCTTGGCAGGAAACAAATCTGGTGTATTTGGAGCCACACTGAGTCATATGAGGTGCCTCCAAGGCCCTCACCACAGAACCTCCATCTCAGCCTTCATCCGGTTCTGTCACACCGGTTATGGGACCTTGGTCAAGCCTCTACTTCCTCATTTACAAAATGCAGCCATTAAGATGTCCTTATAGGATGGCTGAGAAGAGGAAATTAGATTACCTACTTAAGTACCTACACAGTGCCAGGTACACAGTGTTCTCTTGGAACGTGGTTATGAGTGTGACGATTTCAATGTTGGCACCCCGCCCCCAGTCTCCTTGCTCAGACTCTCTTCCCAGGAAGCCCCCAGCCTCTCCCATGGTGGTGGAGACGTGGCTAGACTGGGGCAGGGGCTCCTGGGCCCTGGGTACCCCCCCAAGGACATGTCTCATTATGAGGGTAAAACCTTTCCTCCATAATTAGACATGAGGCTTCAGAGAACTTCTCACTGAATTTCAATTTGCTGGTCTATTGAAACAACCTCCTGGGGTTATACATTCATTCCACCACCGTTAGGACATGTCTCATTATGAGGGTAAAACCTTTCCTCCATAATTAGACATGAGGCTTCAGAGAACTTCTCACTGAATTTCAATTTGCTGGTCTATTGAAACAACCTCCTGGGGTTATACATTCATTCCACCGAGTTTTTTTTTTTTTTGAGTGTTTACCATGAGCCATTATACTTTATTTGGAGGCTTCTTCCCTTATTCGCAAGTGTTATTTGCCTTTATTTTGCTTCAATTATGTCTTTCCCCAAATAAAAATAACCATTTTTTTCTGATTATAAAAATGCTACCTGCTCATTACAAATAAAGTTTCAAACAATACAGAAAAGTATGAATAAAAACTACTCCAATTCCTGTTTTGAAGATCTACCCACTTTCAACATCTTGTGGCCCACCTTTCAGAGTTCCTGGGTGCACCTACACATGATTTTACATGCATGCACTCAGGAAATATCCACTACTTGCTTTTACCTTTTTATTGAAGTATAGCCTATAACATGTATGTGGAAAAATGCACAAATCCTAAGTATACAAATCGAACTTTGACAAATTTTTGCTCATGCAACCACATCACACAGATCAAAATATAGAGCATCCCTAGCACCCCAGAAGCCTTGCAGTCATTACCCATCTCACCAAGGCAACCACTGTTCTGACTTCTGCCACCATAGATTGATTAGCTTGACTGTATTTGAACTTTACATCATGGGACTACTGCAGCGTGGAATCTTTTGCGTCTGACTTTTTAAGTTTGACATTGGAAGAGATTTATTTCGTGGCATATAGTAGCAGTTCATTCTTTTTATTGCTGTGTGGTATTCCATTGTATGGCTAGACCACATTTGTTTACCCTACTAATACATTTATTTATTCTACTGATGTCAGAATTTTGAGTTGATTTCAGTTTTTTACTTTTACAAATAATGCTGCTATGCACAGTAAATTAACTTTCTAAAGCCTAATGGTAAAGACACATTATCGTCTGTAAGTACCTCTTAAACCAAAAGGAAACATGGAGATAACTACCCCATGCTGGGTCTTGATTCCCCTGTTGTACATTGAGAGGCTCAGAGGAAATGCTCTCTTAGGATCTTTCCATCAGGGAAATGAGGGGATTCTGGGAGCGCATCGCTACATCCAAGCACTTGCCTGGTCCCTCTTCAGTTTAGGGCAGATATATTAGTCAGGGTTCTCCAAAGAAACAGAAACAATAGGATAGATATAGAGAGATATATAAGAGGAGAGTAATTGTAAGAATTGGTTCACATGGTTATGGAGGACAAGAAGTCCACAGCAGACGGATCTGCTGTCTGCTGGTGGTGTAATTCAGTCTGGGTCTGAAGGTCTGAGAACCAGGGGAGCTGATGGCATAAGTCCCAGTTCAAGTCCAAAGGCCAGAAGCTCAGATGTCTGAGGGCAAGAGAAAATGGATGTCTTAGCTCATACAAAAAGTAAATTTGACCTTTCTCCACTTCTAAGATGCCCACCCACACTGGTGAGGGTGATCATCTTTACTTAGTCTACTGATGCATATGCTAATCTCTTCCAGAAACACCCTCACAGACACACCCAGAAATAATGTCTTACCAGCTATCTGGGTATCCTTTAGCCCAGTCAAGCTGACACGTAAAATTAATCATCACAGCTGGCTTCCATAGGACACATCCCTTCAGTTTGAGAGTTGATGGACATCTCCTAAGAAAGACAAAGCAAACCTTCATCTTGGACCCCCTCTAAGACCCTGAGTCACCTAAAGGGTCCCAGGACCATTTCTTCCCCTTCCCTGAAAACTCCTGCCCCCCACAGCCTTGGAGGTGTCTTGGCCTTTGGTCAGAATAAAGAACAGATCACTTCCCCTGTGTCCCACTTCCTGCTGGTTCTCCCCTCCCCTGCTTCCAAGCAAAGTGCTTTGTTTCCCACAGAGGACAGCAGGGAGTAGTCTGTGGTAGTTAGATGCTCTCGGCATGGGCCTCAGACAAGCAGAACACAGCAGTGCCCTGGAGACACAAGCTGGAGAAGAGCAGAATGAGAGCTCTTTGCACATGAGTGAGCAGGCCGGGCCTTACACAGGGATGTGGGAATGCTCCCGTGACCCCAACCAACAGAAAATCCACCTCTGTGAATTCATCCCTTGGGATGAGTACCACCCACCCTGGGCAGGCAGATTAGGAATTGAAACACAAGCTTTCTAATAGAGTTTTACTTTCAAATGCTGACTCTGCCATTCAGCATCCAGGACCTTGCGCAAGATAATAACTTTTTGAAACCACAGTTTTGTCATATTTAAAATGAAGATAAACCCTGTCTCCCAGGGTTGTTGTGAGGATTAAGTGAGACAATGAATGCCACCCTTTTGGTCCACAGTGCTTGCATATTGTAAGGTTGGCACCCTGGATCTGCGTGGAGAAGAACAGTGGTCAGCAGTCAGGAACCTGGGTTCTGGTCTCAGCCTACCCACTATAATCCTGGGTGGCCCCATTGCTCTGATGAGAAGGTTGGCTTTGGTCATCTCTAGATCCCTTCTAGTTGTAATTCTCTTGGAATCTGTGCAGCCATAGTCATTACCTCCAAAACCAAATTGCAATGTAGAATAGGGGGTGAAACTCAGGCTTAGAAGTCAGGGAACTAAATACTTAGCTCCCCTAAGCCTTAATTCTCTCCTGTATAAAATGGAAGTGGTAATACCCATTTCATATAATTGCAGGAAGATTAAATAAAGCAATGTATGTAAAACACTTTACACAGTGAAAGCCATGATAACAAAACCAGTAAATATTACATAATGATTGTATAATATTAATATGATCACTGATTAATTTCCTCCAGTGGCAAGAAGCTGAACTTCTAAAGCTTGACTTCCACAGCAGTCATTGAGAATAAAAGAGAATGTTGCTATGTAACTACCCCAAACTTAGTATAAAAATATAATGTTCTTTATTGTTTATAATGCTAAGTTAGCATGCAGAGACCTCACTCTACACAAATGGTGAGAGAATTTAGCCTGAACTCTTTCTCGGTTCCCTAACCCCGTACCCAGTTCTGGAGATTGGGTGATAATCCCTGGAATTCAGTGCCAAGGAATGGGTTGCGGTAAGAGGCTTGCAGGCCCATCTACTTCCCAATCATTGGTTCAGATAGGGTTCAACATCCTTCATCCAGTGGCCCTACGGGCCCAGAAGATCCATGCCCCTCTGTGGGTTATATTTGGGGCATGGGATTCGGTTTGTGGGGTCTTGTGCCTGGGTGCATATTACCATTCCACCTTGGGGCCCAGGTCAGTGCCCTCCAGCTGGGAAGCACGGTGCAGACCCCCTCTGTTTAGGACTCATAGATTTCTTCTCTCCCCTCTTCTCCACTCTTCTCTGCTCCCTCTGGGGCCTGGCCTTCTGGAAACAATAGTCTGGAACTGAAATGCTTGGCAGGAATCGATTCTTTTTCTGCCTTGCCACACACTTTCTTTATCTTATCATAAGCAATAAGAGCATGCTAATGACACAACATTCTGTCTCATGAATTTTAGGTTTTGGTTATGGTAGCCTCCAACTTCTACATAACAACTTATGTCTCAGTTATATATTGTTGTGTTACAAACCATCCCAGAACATAGTGGCTTAAAAAAATAACCATTTTTTCAGCTCGTGTTTCTGTGGGTCAGCAATTTGGGCTGGGCTTACTGAGGCAGTTCTGCTGGTTTTAGCTAGACTTAACTCATGCATCTGTGGTCAACTGCCAGTCATCTAGGAGACTCTGACTGTGTGGGTTGGGTGGCTGTCAGTTGGAGCAATGGGGACTCTGGGCCTGTGACTCTTATTGTCCAGCAGGCTAGCCTGACTGTTTCACACATGGGGATGGCAGGGTCTCAAAGGGCAGCAAGAAAAGGAAAATCCCAATATATAAACACTTTTCAAATCTCTGCTTGTGTTATATTTGCTGTTGTTTCGTTGCCCAAAGCAAATCACATGGCCAAGCTCCGAGTCACTGTAGAAGAAGAGTCAATGCCAAAGTTGTGGATATAGGTAGGTATGGACAAAATCTACCAAGGGCCCCTTCCCGATCCTTACCCCCTCCTTCTGATAGGGGCTGAAACACTTATTCTCCCTTGACATGGCCCTGCAACTTCCTGGGGTTAGATGTCATGGTTTGAAGCTCAAAGTGGGAGCATAGGATGGAAAGTACCCACGCTCAAGGCTAGGGAAAAATCAGACTAGGGGCTGCGAGCTCCCTGCTCCCTTCCCTGTTGAAGCCATGGGTCCAACAACTATGAGTACAATCGTTTAACTTTATTAGAAACTGCCATGCAGTTTTACAAAGTGGTTTTTACCATTTTAACTCCTCCCAGCAATGTATACTTGGCATCCTTGCCAATACTTGGTATACTTAGATTTTTTATTTTTAACCTTTTTGGTGGTAAGTAATGATACTGTGGTTTTAATCACATTACTCTCATGGCTAATGATATTGAGTGCCCTTTCATGTGCTTATTAACTATTTGGGTAGATTCTTTCATGAAATGTCTGTTCAAGTCTTTTGTCCGTTTTTAATTAGTTGATCTTTTTATCATTGAGGTGTGGGAATTTTTATATATTCCAGATATTATTTCTTTGTCAGATATATATATTGTGAATGTTTTCTCCCAGTCTGTGGGTTGTCTTCTCACTTTCTTAATGGTATCTCTGGATGAGCAGAAGTTTTAAATTTTGATGAAGTCCAATTTGTCCACTTTTTTCTTTTCTGATTTGTACCTTTTTGTATCCTCTCTCAGGAACGTTTTACCTATTCTAAGACCATGACACTATTCTCCTACATTTTCTTCTAGAAGCTTTATAGTTTAGTTTTCACATTTAGGTTTTGATCTGTCCTAAATTAATTTTTGTGTGTGATGAGGTAGGGACCAAGTTAACTTTATAGTAAGTCTTGATTTCGAGTAGTGTAAGTCCTCCAACATTTTTAAAGGTCCTTTGGTTTTACATATAAGTTTTAGAATTAGCTTTTCAATTTACACCAAAAAAAAAATAAAGACTGCTGGAGTTTTCACTTAGATTGAATTCATGCTATAGATCAGTCTGGGGAGAAATGACATCTTAATAATATTGAATCCTTGAATTCATGAATATGATTTACCTCTGCATTTCTTTAGATCTTTAATTCCTCTTAGCAATGTTTTGTAGTTTTAAGTCAGATGTCTTTCAAATCTTCCATTAAATATATTCTTGAGTATTTGATTTTTTTGATGCTATTATAATTAGCATTTTAAGTTTTCATTTTCTGATTTTCATTAGTAGAAAAAGATTGATTTTTTCATATTGAAAATGAACATGTTTTAACAGACTTACTAACAGACTGATTTTTGTGTAGCCATGGTAACAAGTCACCACCAGAACTGGTTTTAAACTTGTTCAATTGATCAATGACAAGTTGCTTCAGGGAATGTGCTTTTGCAAATCAACAAATTGTTGTTAGCTCCTAGCTTCTGAAAATCAGCCCATCGGGGCAAACTTACTTTAATAAACACACTTCTGAGTGCCAACCAATCAACAACAGTCTCACCCAAGTAAGCATGCTCCTATAGATGATGTCAATACACTTATGTTATCTAAAATCCACCAACCCCTGAACTCCATTGTCTGATTGGTCCTTGTGATTTTTTCCTTTGACCCATGAGTAATTTAGAAGTGTATTCCTTGATTTCCAAGTGTTTGGGAATTTTCTAATTATATTTTTGTTATTGATTTCTGCATTATGGTCAGGGAATATATTCTGTATTATTTTAATACTTTGCAATTTATTAAGACTTGCTTTAGGGCCCAGCATGTGGTCTATGTTGGTAAATGTTCCATGTGCACCTGAAAATAATAATCTGTGGTTGTCCATCTAATATATGTCAATTAGGTCAAATTGCTTAATACTGTTGTTCAAATCTATATCTTTACTGAATTTTTCTGATTATTTTATTAATTATATAGATAGAGCTGTGTTAAAACTTCTAATTATGATTGTAACATTTTCCATTTCTTCCTTTAGTTCAATTTTTTCTTATGTATCTTGAGCCTCTGTTGTTAGGTACATACACAATTAGGATTTTTATATCTTTCTGATCACTGTATTTTCTTTTCATCCACTAAAAAAATGATATTCTTTATCTCTGGTGATATTTCTCATCTTGAAATCTACTGTACTGAATGTACTGAAAATCTGTCTTAAATTGCAGTGCTTAGTCTGTTTTCATTAAACATGTTTACTAATATGGGTAGGCTAAAGTCTATCATCTGACTATTGGTTTTGTATTTTTTTTTCCCATCAGTTCTTTTGCTGTTTTTGTGGTTTCCCCTTTCCTATTTTCTTTTAGATTAATTGAGTATTTTCTATGATTCTTTCTTATTTTTATTTTTTTTGGTCTCTGCTATTGAGTTTTTTAACTACACTGTATAAGAAACTTAATATAACATAATTACCTTTACCTCCCCCATTTGTGCCTTTTTGTCACATATTTTACTTCTCTGCATCTTAGAACTCCATAATACGTTTGTGTTATATTTGATTTATCATTTTCTTTCAGCCTGAATAATATCCTGTAAGGTTGGTAGTAATGTTTCCACTTTCATTACCAATTTTAGTATTTTGAGTCTTTTCTCTTTTTGTCTTGATTAATCTAGGAAAAGGTTTTTCTTGTGTTGTTTTGTTTATTTTTGTCAATTTGCTTGGTCTTTTCAAACAACTAGCTTTTGGTTTCGTTGATTCTCTTTATTGTTTTTCTATTCCCTGTTTTGTTTATCTCCACTCGAATATTTGTTACTTTCTTCCTTCTGCTTGCTTTAGATTTAGTTTGCTCTTCTTTTTCTAGTCCCTTAAAGTGGAATATTAAATGATCTATTTTGGATCTTTCTTCTTTTTCAACGTAGGCACTTATAGCTATAAATTTCTCTCTGAGAGCTGCTTTCATTGCACCCCATAAGTTGTGGTATGTTGTACTTTGGTTTCATTCATCTCAAAGTATTTTTTTAATTCCCTGTGATTTCTTCTTTGACCTTTTGGCTGTTTAAGAGTGTCTTGTTTAGATTTCACATATTTGTGAATTTTCTGAATTTCCTTTTGTTATTGATTTCTACATTCATTCCATTGTGGTAGGAAAAGATACTTTGTATGACTTCAAACCTTTTTATTTTATTGAGACTTGTTTTGTGGCCTAACAAATGGTATACCTTGGAGAATGTGCCATGGGCACTTGAGAAGAATGTGCATTCTGCTGTGTTACATAGAATGTGCTATATATGTTTTTTGTTGAGGGATGGGCCCTTGGAATTCCCTAGTCCGTTTTCTCTGATGTCACTCCATATCTCCTGAAGAACATCCTTTAGCCCTTCTTGCAGTGTGGGTCTGCCAATAGCGTATTCTCTCCTGAATATGTACTTATTTCTTCTTCATTCTTGAAGGATATTTTCCCTATGTAAAGACTTTTACAGTGACAATGCTTTTTTTTTTCATCATTTTGTTATCTTTTGCCTTCCATTCTTTCTAATGAAACAATTCTTATTGTTTTCCTCTGGAATCCAATATGTATTTTATTCTTTGGCTGCTGGCAAGATTTTTTTAAGCTTTGGTTTTTAGCAATTGATTGTGATGTGCTAAGGTGTAATTTTTGTGCATGTGTTTATCCTGTTTTGGATATGTTGGGATTCTTAGATATGTGGGTTGATGTTTTTCATCAGTTTTTCAATCAATATCACTTCAAATATTTCTTCTGGGTTTGGATTATTCCAGGCCACATTTGAATAAAACTCCCCTTTAACTATCAAATTGGATAGAAAAGCACATTCATAATTTTAAACTTAACATTTATTAAAGACTTGCTCTGTCAGGCTCTAAGCTGGTCATTGATGGTAAAAGGTAAATCTGATGTGTCCCTGCCCTCATGCAGTCCATACCCTGGTAGGAGAGGTAGATCTGAGGCAACATTAAGATCTGGAAGTCATTCACTGAATGAAAAGGTGACTGAGTCCCTAGGAAAAAGGGCTCTGCAAAATTATGGTAAGTATATACTGTGACAATTTCCTAGTTCTTCTCCAAAAGGACTTATGGCTATTTACTTGGGTGACTGTGTCAGCAAACATTTCCAAGATTATTGGACACAGAGTTTGAACTGACATTAATATATGGAGAACCAAAGTGTCATCATGATGCCCTTATCAGAGTGGGGGCCTATAGAGGGACAGGTAATAAATGGAGTTCCAGCTAAATTCCAGCTCATAGTGGGCCCACTGGACCCCACTCAGTGGTCATTTCTCCAAGTGCCCAAGTACATAAATTGGGATATATATACTTGGCAATTGGAGTAATCCCCCATATTGGGTTCCTGGTTTATGGAGTTAGAGCTATCACAAAGGGAAGGAGGGAAGGCCAAATGGAAACCTCTGACCTGCAAGAATCCAGGAGACCCCCACTCCATGGCCAAAATAGGAAATAAAAAACAATATTGTATCCTGCAGGAGGGATATGGCATAGATTAGTGCCTAAGGGCCTAAAAGATACAGGGGTGGTAGTTCCTCTCACATATCCATTTAATTCCACTGTCTAGCATCTGTAGAAACTGAATGGAACCTGGAGAATGACTGAAGACTACAGTAGAGTAAACCAAGCAGTAACCCTGATCATAGCTGCTGTGCTAAATGTGGTGTCCTTGCTTGAGCACACTAATAAAGCCTCAGCTACAAGGTATGTAGCCATTGATTTAGAAAATGCAGTCTTTTCCATTCCAATTAAGAAAGAAGATCAGAAAAAGTTCACATTTTCATAGGATGACTAATATTCATTTATAAGGCTAAGTCTCACTGTCTGTCATAATATAGTCCAAAGACATCTAGACTGCCAGGTATCCCACAGAACATCATACTCGCCCATTAAATTTACAACTTCATGCTGATTGGACAGGATGAGCAAGGAGTGGCTAGCATTCTGTAGGCCTTATGCTCCAGAGGGTAGGAGATAAATCCTGTGGAAATTCAGGGAGTGGACACTTCACTGAAGGTTTTAGGAATCCAGTGATTAGGAGCATATGAGGATCTTCTCTCAAAAGTAAAAGACAAATTTATTCAAATTGAAATTCCTAACAAAAAGAAGGAAGCTAGGCCTCCTTGGGTTCTGTAGGTATGAAATTTTATACCGACGCATGTGGCTTCACCCCAAATACCAGGTGACATGAAAGGCTGCCTGCTGTTTGAGTGATAGGATCTGCCAAGCCCTATGATGTTGGAGATGTCAGAGACAGGAAAAGAGGCACTCTATAGAGTCTGTGTCAAGCTCCGGTGGGAGAATCATGATGCAGGTCCCTGGAATTCTGGAGTAAGGCCAGGCCAACTGCAGCAATCATATGCCCTTTAAGAAGCATCTCCTGGTATGTTACTGGTCCTGGTAGAGAAGAAATGCTAGCCCATGGGCACCGAGTGACCGAATCTAAAACTTCCCATTATGAGCTGGATCCTGGCTACAGATTTCTTTAGGGAAGGATTGGGGAATTGCTTATTGGTAGTAGCATTGCATAGTTCTTCCTTAAGAGGACCCAACATCCTTTATTCAGTGGGCTCAATAGGTTTTGAAAAATGGTTTAGATCTGGTAAGGTATTATGATTTTTCATTGTTATGGCTGACATAAAACTTCTGCTCACCAACTCTTGACTTTTTCTGGTTTTACAAGTTAAATAATGTTCAAATTGGCTGCCCATCTATCTTACTTCTAGGAATACCATTGTCTGTTATCCACTGTCATAAATCTCTGTGGGATAAGGCACCCTGGTTGCCACTCTGTCTTTGCTGCCCATTAAGGTAATTATTTCTTCCTTATCTGTAGTGGTTAAGTAGCACTACCTGGCCTCTGTTATTTCAGATTCATTCACACAGAATCTGGATAAAGCCTATTTTCATGGTAGGATTGATTACGGTCAACCCTGACCTAACAAGGACTGTCACCATCAGGCTTCTCAAAGATGCTGGTGACCTTTACACTAGTGCATTCCTTGTTGCCCTTGTGAAGATAGCTCCTGGGTGCTCTTGGTAAACATCATCAGGTGGTGGGTTCCCTCATTTTAGGAAATAAACGTATTGTAATTGACCCACAATCCCTAGCTTTCTGATCTCTTCATCAGGACTCTGCCATGGCAATTCTAGCATTCCCATCTCATTTACTATAGGCTGTCATCATGTCCAAGCTTCAAGGAGCCATTCCTGCAGCATATTAGACCAGCCTGAGGCATTCTTTCCGGACAATACATCCTGAGTCATGAGACTATGCTTTTGTATTAATCAATTCTCTCCCACACAGTCTTATGTTCTGCCCCATGCCTCAGGTCCACCACCCCCAAGAGTCACTCCCACACATGTTTTTTCAGTTCCTACCAGGACATATTAGCCATGTCATGCAATTAATTCAGTGAGAAGGCCATTTCCTCCCAGAGAAGGAGCTATTTTCCTTGTTTAGGCTGAAACCTGCCCCTAGTTATTAGCTTGGGGAAATGCATGGAGCAGGATGATCTTGATGAGGAAAAGCATTTTCATAGGAGACACAGGTCGTAGATCATGTATGCCCTGTTCTAGTGAGAAGGAGAGAGCTGCTCCTGCTAGTCTGGAGAGTTTAAGAGCATCTGGATGGTCATTTCTGAAATGCATACATCCAAATGTCTCCAACCCGTGTCTCGGCGGCTTAATCATTTCTTATCTGGGACCTGACTTTAACATAGTGGATCTTTCACAGCTGCACATTCAACCTCCTTTGTAGCTCTCTCACTCTTATGGTTGAATTTTGGGTCTAACTTTCAGAATGATCTAACTATCGTTCCAGGAGGTAAGTTATCTTTCAGAACTGACAGAAGGCCTTCCAATTTTCATGGCATACTCTCTGTTAATAGCTGAGCCTGTCATTTTCTTTTAGGTTTCCAAGGAACTTAAAAGCTAGCCCAAACCACAATCCTTATAATTACCATTGCCTCTGTACCTTAGAGTTAATCCATACCGTAGTGCTGCCCCTCCAGCTGGAGAGGGTCTTAGTGACATGATGCCGTCTGACTGGTGAATGATCCAGTTACAGAGTCCCACTGAGGGTCTCCTTCCTAGGTCTCCTCCTAGTACTAATTGACTTAGTTTGGTTCCCTGAGAGTAGCGCCTGAGGCAGAGAGGTGAGGAAACCACAAGATCAGTGTGTATTACTGAGACTGCTGCCGTGAGCAAGGAGAGACCAATTTCTCTAGGACTTCCTGCCACCTGAGCAGTGTACAGAATGTCTCCAGATGCTGGAGCACAGGGTTACTCCTGGGGGCTTTAACCGTCCTGTAATTCCAGTCTCACTTGAACAAAGACAAAGGGGAGAAGGTCCTAGAGCAGAGAATAGAAAGTCACGTGGCCGACCCATGCTTCAAGTGGCATGCTGTCCATGCAAGATGAGGCTGAGCCTGTGCAGAACTGTCCACTGCAGCTATGACTTAAATCAGAAGTAGGCTGAGGTTATGTGACCAAGTGTGAGTAATGTCGTCGTCGTCATCATCATCATTATTTGTGGCTGAACCAGCTATAGAACAAGGACAGAGTATTATAAATAATATAATAGAAACATCAACAAAATATATAGGAGGAAAGAGAAAAATGAATCTCACA
This sequence comes from Physeter macrocephalus, assembly GCF_002837175.3. Classification (NCBI taxonomy): domain Eukaryota; kingdom Metazoa; phylum Chordata; class Mammalia; order Artiodactyla; family Physeteridae; genus Physeter; species Physeter macrocephalus. Next base: position 27,993,654 of record NC_041230.1, on the reverse strand, counting down.
TTTGAGAATAAAGAGGTCTATATGGAGGAGATGGTATTTCCGTGAGATCTTAAAAGAGAAGTAGTATTTCATCAGGTGAAGTCAAGGCAAAACATCCCAGGAGAGGAAAATGTAATTAACAAAGACTATATGCAGTCATGGTGTACAGTGATGGGTGTAGTTATGGGGTTATGGGGATGGGGTGTAATGAGGCATCTATCTGGAATGGCAGTGTTTGGGTTTTTTGTTTGTTTTTTTCTGGTACGTGGGCCTCTCACTGTTGCGGCCTGTCCCGTTGCGGAGCACAGGCTCCAGACGCGCAGGCTCAGCGGCCATGGCTCACGGGCCCAGCCGCTCTGCAGCATGTGGGATCTTCCCAGACCAGGGCACGAACCCATGTCCCCTGCATCGGCAGGCGGACTCTCAACCACTGCGCCACCAGGAAAGCCCATGTGTTTAGGTTTAACATGAATGTGAAGTGAGTTTGAAGGAAGATTATATGAAGGAAACACTAAAGGTCCAGCTCTGGGCCCATGTGGGATGAGAGGGGCATTGCCTGGTGACCTGATTCCATCCCCAGACCATCCTCCCTTTGTTTTGTCAACCTGTAGGCCAGTCTCCACTTTGAGGCCACAGGGTTGCTCTGATGCCTTCAGGGTTCCCTCAGCCTCCCCTTATGAGAATCGGAAAGTGGGCTTTGATCTCCACTACCTATCAGCAGGGGTAGATTAGCGCATGTTTTAAGCCATGCCTCAGACTGAGGTACCCTCTCGTTTTGGTTTCTCCCTCAGGGTTTCAGCAGAGCAATCTGGAGAACAGAGAGAGCCCATCAAAGGTCTATATCTCTCTGGGGCCATCCAGGCCACTGGTCTGTGCTACTGATGGGGACATCAAAGTCCTAGGAGGTGATGTCAAGTGGTTACTCAGCTTCCTAGATGATTAAGTGATTTTTCATAGTCCAAGAACTGCAGAAGTCAGCCAACCTTCTCGATCTTATTGTTCCTCATTTCTTACTCCATGCTCTCTAAATGGCAAAGCCTGCAGCTTGGAGGCAGGAAATCTGGGCTCAAGTCCCAGCTGTGCTGCTTTTCAGCATTGTGATATTTGATAATTCATCCTACCTTGCAGAGCCTCAGTTTCCTCATCTGCAAAATGGGAATCATTGCATTAAATTAGGGAATGGCTGCAAAGCATTTAGCCCTGGGTCTGGCACCTACAAGGCATTCCATACATGAAAGCTAGTACCATTGTTTCCTGACATATATTAGTGTCTCCCAAAGTGGAGGTCCTGTACATTAGGGGACACCTGAGGTAATCGAAGGTGACCTAGACAGAACAGCAAATAGAAGGTATGCAATTAGGAAGCCATATCCTCCACAGTTCTCTTTCAATACTGATTTTGCAGAAAAGATAGACTCAGTTTGGTGGTAGCATATTTCATATATACATATATACATATATATATTAGTAAGATATATGTGTATATATCTTATATATACACATATATATGATATATATACTTATATATCATATATTAATAAGATATATGTATATAATTATCTTAATAAGATATATATGTATATATATCTTGTTAATTTCCCTTTATAACAAAGAGAGAACACCTTTGTCCCTCCAGTTAATGGGAGAAAATTACATTGCGTTTAATCTGGTAAACTCAGTCCCATTCAATACTTTAAACAGTCTGTTTAAGTAACATAAGCTTTTTCAGATAAATGCATGGCCTCTCAGATTTGCTTCCCATCCTCCCTCCTCCTCTCCAAGATGCAGTCTGGCTGTATGAGTTATAGGGGAAACATATATGACCATATGAGTAGAAGTGCAGCGGGAGCCTGGACCCACTTATGAAAGTCCTCTTGTTGCGGTGGTCTCCACAGCAACTTCCCTCTGCACCGGGTTCCTGGGAGGATGATGAATTCTAACATGGTGAGTTCGTGGTCTGTCCTCTTGTCTTAATCAAAGTCCATGGGTCCTCCCCTGCTAACTCAGTCCCCCACTTTGGCTCTGACCAGCACTCAGCACTGTGCTCCCCCCAGGTCAAATTGTGGTTCCACTTTGTTTTCAAGCCTGGGAAGCACCTCTATAGGCCCCCTGCCCTCTTCCCCCAACAGCTCCAGCCAGGTTCTCGATCACCTCTGAGTTCCCTTCAAGGCCGTATCTGGGGTCCTTCCAAGGAATAGCAGGTTTGAGGGAAGTGGGCGCATCACCTGAGATTTCTCTGTCTAACCTCTTTTCTTTTGTTGTGGCTGCTGCAGGATGACTCACAGGTGTGGGCACACAGGTGGCAGCCTCCTCCTGGAGATCCAAGGTTGCTTTGAAACTCTCCCACCTCTCATACCTCCCACTTCGGGACTTAAGTCTAAGAGGGGGAATCAAGGCAACTTGTGTCATCCTCTGCTTTCCCTACCTCTGTTTCCTTCTCCTTCCCAAGGTCCACAATGCAGGAGGGGCAGACTATCCTCTTTGTCCTATTTTGAGACCATCTGCACCACACCCTCCTGCTTCACTGTAATGGCTGCCAGGGGAAATGGGAATGATTTTGCAGTATGACAATGCAAAACGTACTGGTTTACTCTTTTTAAAGTACTATCCCTTTGCATTAGATATTAAAGATTTCTTTGATCATGAGAAGGTCAACAAAAACTAGAATAAGCCACAAGCAGTTATCCTTCAGAAGGTAAACACACATGAAATCTGATCAGTTCTTTATTGCACATGGAATAAATTATGAATGGAATTGTAATTAATTCCCATATAGCTCACATACCCATCCCTTTTAATATCCCTTTTAATAAATGTAACATGCAAATTGCTAATGTTTTACATAAAGGCAACCTTTCTGAATACTGATGCTGTTATTAGGAAAGGCTTTCCGTGAATGCTGGCAAAAACTCCAGGCCTTTTGTTCCCCACACTGGGCTTCCTTATTCCAGGGCAATGTCAGAACCTGTTGTGCAGGGTTCAAGGCTGGCTTCTCCCAGTGCCAACCCTGGGATTGTGCATTTCCATGTTCACCATATGTCAATTTAAATAAAAATTTTAAGGCCAAGGTCAATTTAAAGAAAGGTTAATTTTTTTAAGGTCAATTTAAAGACAAATATCAAGTGAATTGATAGTCAAGTTAGTAGTGGGAATGATACAAATTGTAAAGTTAGGAGGTCAATGGCTGAGTTTGGGGAAACACCAGGGTACACGGAAAAAGCTGTGATCGATACATGAATGGAAAAGACCTTCTCAAGGAGAAAGGCAGTCATGTACACAGCTCATTAGGAAACAGGAGGGGCGGAAAAAGCAAAGCATTGAGTTGTTCAGGAGAACCTAGGACAGCTTCTTGGAAGTGGTGGCAGTTGAACTGGGTTTTAAAGGATAAGAAGCTGGAGGAGAAAGACTTCCAAAATGTGTGGGGAGAGATGTGACAATAAGACAGTACATGTGAAGACACTTTCAAAACTGTTGCATGAGTAGTGGTATAAAGAATTAATATTATTTCTGATTGGATGCAGGGACAGAATTATAGGACAGGGAGAATCTTTTTTGGTGGCAGTGAGGGAGGGCCAGAGTGGGGAGTTAGTCTAAGAAGGCTCAAGATTGTAGACAAGGTGGAAATTGAAGATCCTGGTTGGCAGGGCCAGGGAAGATGCCACTCTGAGCTGGCAAAGTTTGTGCCTAAGAGCCAATCACTTATCCTGTCAGCAGCCTTCTTCCTCTCCTTGGAAACTTCTCTGCCTCTCCACCCTGCTCTGGGTTCTTCTGGCATCACAGGCAGAAATGGAAACCTCATTCATACTTGGGTCTCTACAATTTATAATCCTAAAACGTCTGTTCACTTTTCATAAGATGGGAGACTGAGGCCCAGAGAAAAGAAAGGTTTAGATTCTGACTTAGCAAACACTACTGACCACCTACTACTATACAGCCCAGACATGAGCTAAGTGCTTTGATGTCTAAACAGCTATAATTCTTTTGAACCTGTTAAAACAAACATGTCTATAAATAGTAAATGAATTAAAATATTTGTATGCTCAATTTTTTTAGTGGCAAATAGTTTTTTTTAATAGTTCATTTTGCAATTTCAGGGCGTTCTTTTTTTAAATTTATTTTTTCTTGAAGTAACGTTGAATTAAAATGTTGTGTTAACTACTTCTGTATAGCAAAGTGACTCAGTTATACATATATACATTCTTTTTCATGTTCTTTTCCATTATGGTTTATCACAGAATATTGAATATAGTTCCCTGTGCTATACAGTAGGACTTTGTTGTCTATCCATTCTATATATACCAGTTTGCATCTGCCAATCCCAAACTCCCACTCCTGCCCTCTCCCCCCACCCTTGGAAACCACCAGTCTACTCTCTAATGTCCCTGATTTTGTTTTTGTTTCATAGATAGGTTCATTTGTGTCATATTTTAGATTCTACATGTAAGTGAGATCATATGTTATTTGTCTTTCTCCCTTACTTCACCTAGTATGATAATATCTAGTTGCATCCATGTTGCTGCAAATGGCATTATTTTGTTCTTTTTTATGGCTGAGTAGTATTTATTCCATTGTATATATGTACCACATCTTCTTTATCCATTCATCTGTTGATGGACATTTAGGTTGTTTCCATGTCTTGGCTACTGTGAATAGTGCTGCTATGAACATAGGGGTGCATGTATCTTTTTGAATTGTAGTCTTGTCTGGATATATGCCCAGGAGTGGGATTGCTGGATCTTGTATGCTTAATATTAAACCAAAATGAGTAAACCCTGCAGACAAGCTGGAAACATTTTAGATATTCCCACCCCACCCCCCATTCACCTCCTGGGATTTACGGTCACCTCAAAGGTGGGCAGTTTGAACATCCAGACGTCTGAAATGGGCAGTCCCTTTCTTCCTTGGGTTGTTCGCACCTTTGGGAGTTTGGAGAGCCCTCTGTCCTAGGCACCAGAGAGGGGCGTGGGATGGAGCCTGTGCTTCTGTAATGCCAACTGCCCAGGGAGGACTGTCACTATTGAAATGACATTAGAATAGATAATGCCAAGAAATCTGAGTCCTGCTAAGTAAATAGTTGAGCAGCTAACTTCTCAAGGCTCCATATTCGATGTAGAAACTGAGAAGCTTGCATTGTCATTCTCCCTAAGAATTATCCTCATACCCCTGGAGGTGGATGAGCTGATTTCAGGTGGCAGCTGCAAAAGAATTTTTTATTTTTGTTGCTGTATATGTATTTTCATGTGTACTCAAAAGCATATACCTAAGTCATTAAAACCACAATTCCATAGATGTTATTGTTTGGAATTCCTCTAAGTAAACTTTTAAAAGTTTATTTCAATTTAATTTTAAGAAAAGATAAAAGCCAGTAGTCACATGGGTGATACACAGACATGCCAGCAATTGTGCTGGTGGGTATAAAAATGACTGAAATGGGCTTCCCCGGTGGCGCAGTGGTTGAGAGTCCGCCTGCCAATGCAGGGGACACGGGTTCGTGCCCCGGTCTGGGAAGATCCCACATGCCGCGGAGTGGCTGGGCCCGTGAGCCATGGCCGCTGAGCCTGCGCGTCCGGAGCCTGTGCTCCGCAACGGGAGAGACCGCAACGGTGAGAGGCCCGCATACCGAAAAAAAAAAAAAAAAAAAGACTGAAATGTGGGAAACTTTGAGCCAGAAGATTTTTGTGGGGTCCTAGGATCTATAAAGGCTTGTGTGTATCAGTTCCATAGTCAGGGAAAGTTTGTGTGCAGCAGAAGGGAGATGGGTTCCTGAATTAAGTTTTGGAAGATGGTATGGCTTGGTGCTGTGCTCCTAGGAGAAATTAAGTTGGTACTCTGATGCAGATGACTTCTAAGGGAATGTTGAAGGAGCAGTAGACATGGGTTCATTGAGAAGGAGTCCAGATGCTTGCACAGCCTCTGGGTTGAGAAAGAACATCCCACTGTGGGGAGCTCTGAGTCTGGCTTATTCCCAGCCTCTTCCCTGCCAGCTCTTGATTCCTCCCTGTGTGTTTCCCTAGGGCCAGCTGCAGATGCACCAGTGAGGAACACCAGGCTGGGATGGGTCCAGGGGAAGCAACCTACTGTGCTGGGAAACGACATGCCTGTGAACGTGTTCCTTGGGATCCCTTATGCTGCACCCCCTGTAGGACTCCTGCGATTTGCAAAACCAGAGCCTGCATTGCTCTGGAATGATTTCCAAAACGCTACGTCCTACCCTAAATTGTAAGAGCTGGTTCGGTCCTATGGGTGGCCTGTGACCTGGGTGTAGGGACAGAGCACATGATAAAGATCATGCAGCCCAATGGGAGGATGTGGAGGGTCAGATGTGGGTGAGACTTCTGTGATGGCATGGCTCCCCGTCTGGTTTAGAACAAGCAGATTTCCTGGGCTCCCTTCCAAACTTCCTAAATCTGAATCCCCAAAGCTGGGCCTGGATAACTGGATTGTAAAGAAACTCTAGGAAGTCTGAGGACCAATCAGGTTTGGGAACCACTGTGATGGGCTTACTGAGTCTTTTGGTTAGAAGGAGTTGTTGAAGCATTTCCATGTGACCTCTCCCCAGGCTTAGTCTCCACAGTCAGACTAGGTAAGGGCTTTAGAGTGGAATGGATACCTGAGTGTGTCTCTGTGCCCCAGGGGAGCTGGGAGGGCAGAAGCTCCCAGACACTGCAAATTTTCAAGCTTAAATGGGCAAGAAGTTCGCAGGTAAATTTTGGAGGTGTCTCGTGCATTGGATGGGAGGTGAGACTTGGAAATCGCCAAGAATCTTTTGACTCTCAGATTCTGTGAAACCCTCAGGTTGGGTCATGTTAGTTGTTGGCATTGGGGTCCCAGGCAGAAGGAGTACCCTGGTGCCAGAAAACTCACTAAGCCACAGAAGACCCCATGTGGTCCAGAGACCAAAGACAATAAGCTGAATCTCATCTGTTCATTCATTCATTTATTCCTGGATAACTGGATTGTAAAGAAACTCTAGGAAGTCTGAGGACCAATCAGGTTTGGGAACCACTGTGATGGGCTTACTGAGTCTTTTGGTTAGAAGGAGTTGTTGAAGCATTTCCATGTGACCTCTCCCCAGGCTTAGTCTCCACAGTCAGACTAGGTAAGGGCTTTAGAGTGGAATGGATACCTGAGTGTGTCTCTGTGCCCCAGGGGAGCTGGGAGGGCAGGAGCTCCCAGACACTGCAAATTTTCAAGCTTAAATGGGCAAGAAGTTTGCAGGTAAATTTTGGAGGTGTCTCGTGCATTGGATGGGAGGTGAGACTTGGAAATCGCCAAGAATCTTTTGACTCTCAGATTCTGTGAAACCCTCAGGTTGGGTCATGTTAGTTGTTGGCATTGGGGTCCCAGGCAGAAGGAGTACCCTGGTGCCAGAAAACTCACTAAGCCACAGAAGACCCCATGTGGTCCAGAGACCAAAGACAATAAGCTGAATCTCATCTGTTCATTCATTCATTCATTCATTCAACTGATATCCACTGAGAACCAACAATTGAAATATAAGGTCTAACTGGAGAAATTTCAGAAGGCTTCTTGGAGGAGGTAGCATTTTGACAGAATCTGAAAGAAAGGGAAGAACATGAGCAAGAAGATCTGGGGAGAGAGCAGTCCAGGCAGAGGTACCAGCTTAAGCGAAGGCCTGAATGCAGGAATCTCCCTGCTTGTCTACCTCAGTTGGTTCCTGGTTGAAGGCCTGGAAATGTCCTTTTGTTCCTGTAGGGGCAGAAGGGGGAGCCGCCAGAGTAAAACCCTTGATACGCAACCCAGTGTCCTACCTTTTACAGCTTGGGGAATTGTTGAGCCAGCTTGAGTCTTTATGTGTGTGTCTGGATTATGGTGATGGGGGTAGGCATGGGTGGGTGCTGGGGGTTAATGGCATAATTATTCTGTATGATGTGCTTTCTTACCCAGAAACCAGATCACAGAGAATTATAGCTTGTTTGTTTGGGCCACCATAGGGGTTGGGGTATTATTAGATTTTGTACCAAGAGTGCTGTATGCCTCTTCTGCTCAGGCACAGGAGACCATAAGGCCTCCCTGCTGTCACGGGAACTGGTCCCTCCCGGGGAAGTTTGCTGACAGCAACTCTGGGGGTTTCTCCTTCTCTTTTTCAAGGTGCCTCCAGAACTCAGAGTGTCTGTTCTCAGATCAACACATTCTCAAGGTGCATTATCCCAAACTCAGTGTGTCGGAAGACTGCCTGTACCTTAACATCTATGCACCAGCCCATGCGGACACTGGCTCCAAGCTTCTTAAAAAATCATTCTAATGACAGATTCACTTTATCTCCTTTTCTGATTGCTTCCTTATTGGCAGTGACTTGATCTTTGATTTTTATTTTGTTTTGTTTTTCCCCTCTGTTGGGTATTTAATGGTCTGTAAACATTTAGAAAAGACTCTGCTTCAGAGGACTCTGATTTTTCAGCTTGGGAAATCCTGTTTTAAAGAGGAGAAATGCCTTGTTCAAATTTTCTGTTTTCAATGAAGACAGTCAGGTAATAATGTGAAATGTTTCACTTAAGAATGTGAAAGGTCGCTGTACAAGTGAGTGGAGAAGGTAATTCTACCATCTAATTTTGAACCACAACCTCTATCACCCTCTCTCCCCTTGCCACTGCAATGGAGACTCCCTCTATTGTATTGTAACAGCAGCACCTATTGAGGGCCGACTATGTGCCAGGCACAGTTCATTATCTCATCTAACCCCCACAGTAACCCAGTGGTTGAGGATTATTGGACCTATTCTACAGATGAAGAAGCTGAGGCACAGGAAGGGCATAAGTGACTTGGTCCATGTTATACACACAGTAAGTGGCAGATCCGGGTGTCAAAGCCAATGCTTTGTCCAATTCTCCTTTTTCCTCCGTGGCTTTCTTCTCTTTTCCTGCCCCAAGAGTGGTAGTCACTAATATGACCTTAAAAAAGAGAAGGGGAGGGATTTATTATGAAGTATATAAATTGTGATAATACCATTTGAATGTTTGATGTTTCCTGGTCCCAGTTTTTATAATCAGTAGAGTAAAGCTTCCATACTTCTCTTCCCTTTTTTCCCTCCTCTCTTCTCTTTTCTCTGTAAGTAGGGAAAAGTCTTAGAAAAGCAGCTTTTCCTCTCATATATGGCTTACAGTGATTTCCATCCTCCTGTGGGTCAACAAGTTCAAAGACATTTAGTTAACATTTTCTGAGCTCTTGAAATATACCAACATTGTTCTATGGACTTTGGATGAAGAATTTTATTTAAACCTAATGATAACCTCATAAACGAGATACTTTCATTCTTCACATCTTACAGATGAGAAAAACAAACCTCAGAGAGGTTAAGGAAGCTGCTCAAAGTCACACAGCTAGTCAGTGGCAGAGCTGGGAATCAAACCTAGGCACTCATATGCCAGAAGCCACATGCTTAATCCTGGGCCTTCTTCAAAAGACAAAAACCTCTGATGCTGTTTGGAAAGGAAAGTGAGACATTCATATTTCCCTAAAGAAAGAATGTCCCAACGTGCATGGGGAGGGGATATGGGTGCCTGGTGGGCTGACTGGAGAGTTCCTCTCCCCTCCTTAGGTCATGGTGTGGCTCCCTGGGGGTGCCTTCGAGACTGGCTCAGCATCCATCTTCGATGGGTCTGCCCTGGCTTTTTACGAGGACGTGCTTGTTGTGACTATCCAGTACTGGCTAGGAATATTCAGCTTCTTCAAGTGAGTCTCCCCAAGTTATTGACACCCCTGATCCCCAAGGGGCAGCTGGACAGCAGCCACAGGGGGTTCAGTGCCCAGCAGGCTAAGGAGAAATGAGCCTTTAGTGACACTGAACAAATTTGGCCCAAATTAGTTAGGTAATTTTAGCGGCTATAACGTGTAAACCCCCAAGTCTTAGTGTCTTAAAACAATAAAAATCTCCTTCTTACTCAACTAAAATCCAATCAAATGTTTCTGACTGACAGATGTTCTTCTATGTGGTCAATCAGGGACCCAGGCTCCTTCCATCTTGTGGCTCTGCCCTCCTCAAGGGCCCCAGATCCTCTTGGATCTGCTGTACTTGGACAGCAGATGGAGAAAGAGCATGAAGAGGGTGGTCTTTCTGGGTCAGCTGGAGGTGGCGATTATCACTGTGTTCACATACAACTGGTAGGACTCAGTCATAATAGCCACACCCAACTGTAAGGGGGATGTGTGCCCTAGAAGGTGAGGAAACAGGGTGTGTGAGCAGTTCGTAGTCTCTGCCATAGGGCCCACATCAAGGCTCCTCAGGCGCTCACCTGAGAATAATCACTCCATTGCATGGCTTCCCTTCCCCCAGTAACATCGAACATGTTTCAGGTGCTCACTATGAGCCAGGCATGGTGTTGTGCACTTGCTATGCATCCACTATAGCTCCCCCTCAGAATAATTCTATGAGAAACTTACTGTTGTTATTCCCATTTTACAGTTGAAAAATAGAGGCACAGAGAGGTGAAGCAACTTCCCAGAGGTCACAGAATAGAGCTGGGGCTCTTGGCCACTTCCATTATCCTACTTAGAACATGGCAGAACCTAAGCCCTGGCCAGGATGCAGGGTGAGCCAAAGGAGTAGTGAGAGGCCACGGTCAGAAACTACGGGGAAGGTGGCAAGGAGTCCAGCGTGAATCCTACCCTCGAGAGGCTCTCAGTGTCATGGGGGAGATAACACAGAGACACAAATACCCTACCAGGCAGGACATGAGTAATGCTCTGAGGGTGAGAGGCGACGGAGCTGTAGAAACAGAGGGAGCCTCCAGAAACAGCGAGGCTTCCTGAGAGAGGTGGAATTTGAATTGCACTTTAAAGATTAGGTTGGGTTTGGGGAGGAGGCGTTGGGAGAAAGCACACTTGGCAAAAGGAGCTGTCTGAGCAAAGGCTGGGAAGTTGGAAAGAAATGTAGCAGCACCTGGGCCTGGAGCAAAATCTGCAAACTGGGCTTTGAGCACATAGAACGGGGAGGTGGCTCTGGGGCTGCGGTGGAGGCAAGAAGGCCTGAGAGGGGTGCCCTGATTACACTTTTAGCAGGTCTGTACATTGGGATTCTGCCTAAGATTCCTTCGACAGAAAGTTTTCCAAAAATTGCTTATAACGTCTGGGTTCTAGTAGATAGGTAGGTGAGGATATAACAGGAGATGGATGTGAAAAGGTAGGGACAGGCCTGATTGGGAAAGACCTTGAATACTAGGCTGTTCACGGCGACTGGTTTTTATTGGATAAAGAAGGAGGGACAAGCGACTTCCCTGGTGGCACAGTGGTTAAGAATCCGTCTGCCAGTGCAGGGGAGATGGGTTCGCGCCCTGGTCCAGGAAGATCCCACATGCCGCAGAGCCACTAAGCCCGTGTGCCACAACTGCTGAGCCCACGTGCCACAACTACTGAAGCCTACATGCCTAGAGCCCATGCTCTGCAACGAGAAGCCACCGCAATGAGAAGCCCGCGCACCACAGTGAAGGGTAGCCCCCGCTTGCTGCAACTAGAGAAAGCCCACGCGCAGCAATGAAGACCCAACGCAGCCAAAAATAAATAAATTAATTTAAAAAAATTTTTTTTAAAAGAAGGAGGGACCCAGGAGTGCCCTGCAGAGCAGTATAATAGGAAGGTCACTCCAGAGCAGAGCGCAGGCTGGACTAGGGGCGCCTGGCCTTCAGATGGGGAGTCCGGTAGGGAGGCTGCTGTACAGCATAGGTGCAGGTCAGGGGGTGAAGCAGGCTGGAGGGATTGCTAACATGTACATGGCACTTGCTGTGTGCCTGCGCCGTCAATCTTCACAACAACCATGTGAAGCAGGCACCGTTATTAACCCCGTTCAGACATGAGAACACTGAGGCAAAGCAAGTTAAGTGACTTGCTCAAGGTCACCCAGATCATAAGTGACCAGATTATGAATCAGGATAAACAGAAATGGAGGAATGGGGACCAATGTGGGGCCTATGATGGAATGGAGGTAAAATTGGCGGGGCATACGTGGCTCCTGACCAGATGCGGAGGCTGTGGGAGAGAGAAGGCGGAGTTAGGGCCAGCCCAGGGGTCATGGACAGAGAAAGGGAACCAAGGGGAGGAGTGGTGTGGGAGACTGGAGGACAGAGGAGGAGTAGACTATGATCTCGGGGTTACTCTCGTACATGGTGGGTACCACACGAATGTTTTGGTCTAGGCATTTCTTTGATTCTGTGTGTTTCCCCTTGTTTCCCCATTAATTGTCCACTCATCCTGGGAAACAGGCTATTCTGCAAGGGCAGCAGCATGGAACATGGTTAGGAGCCTGGATCCAAATCTGTAACTTTCTAGCTCCTGGGCAAGGGATTTAACCTCTCTGTGCCTCCATTTCCTGTCTGTGAGAAGGAAATGATGAATCCATCAGTATCCTTAGAGCATGCTTGCAGATATCATTGCTGGGCATGGGGGTGACGTGAGCTGTGGCTGCAGAGAAATGCAGCCACTGCCCAAACCACTTCCCAGAAGAGGGTGGTGGGACATGGGGTGGCAGAATAAACTTCCCAGTCCCTCAGTATCCCACCCTGAAGCCCCCGCTGGTGTCTCCCACTGGCCGCAGTTCATAAAGGTCAGTCCTTTGAGAACAGGGTGGAGAAGGGTGAAGAGAGGACCCAGAGGGTTAAAGGAGAAAGACCAGCACCACCTACCTCACAGGGTGGGAGGATTATAGGAGCATCAGCTGTAAAAGCCCTTGGGACAGCATTGTGCATGGTGCTGCAGCAGCTGCTATTATTATCATTATTATTCATTTAGTCATTCATTGGAACACCTGTGCCCAGGGAGGTCTTGCTTCCTGGTACAGACCAACTCTCAGGAGCAGGACTTTTCTGGAATCCATGGATTCAGGAGAGCCTGTGACTACCCTGAATTGCACATATAAGATCGTCTGTGCATTTTTCTGGGGTGTGGAGCTATCATCAGATTCTCAAAGAAACCCAAATCCCAGCAGAGGGTGAGAATTAAGCCTGGTTTTCCCAGCTGCCCCAGGCCTCTGACTCTCAGCTCCTTTCCAGCTGAGGTGGCGATGCCCTGACCCCAGCTCACGGCCTCTGCAACCCACTCCCTGGGCTGTGAGAAGCAGACAGCGGCCAACTGAGCATTCTCACCCTGCCTCTTGTCCACAGCACAGGGGACAAGCACGCAGTGGGGAACTGGGCCTTCATGGACCAGGTGGCTGCCCTGACCTGGGTCCAGGAGAACATCGAGTTCTTTGGTGGGGACCCACACTGCGTGACCATCTTCGGCGAGTCAGCAGGAGCTATAAGTGTTTCCAGCCTTGTGAGTTCTTCTCTTTGGGACTTGAAGGAACCTCGGTGTCACCTCATTTTTGAGGTGACAAAAATGAGGACAATGAGTCATTCACATCTAATTGCTTTCATGGTGAACAAACACTTATAAACACATTGTCTCCCTCGAGCCTCACAAATACATCGTGAGTTAGGGGCTCAGTCTCATTTCAAGGACGGGGGGTGAAGGAGCTAGCACTCCCATGGCAGAATGCTTGACCTCCAAGTTCATGAGGAACCTGGGGCTCGGAGAGGTTAGAAAACTTGCCCAAACCTTCGCAGCTAGTCCTTGAAACCCCCAAACCAGGACTTTTTTCCCTCTAAGTTTAGAGCTCTTAAGAAGGCTTCCTGGGAAGTTTTCTTTAAAGAAGGGCTGGGTTTTGTGTGTGATAGGTGGGGAGCCCCCTGGATAACTTTTCCGGGGTCTCCTGTGTTCTCTCTCCAGATTCTGTCCCTCATGGCCAAAGGCTTATTCCACGGAGCCATCATGGAGAGTGGGGTGGCCATCGTCCCTTACCTGAAGGCCCCTGATTACGAGAGGAATGATGATGTAGGTATGTTGTTAACTCTTCTCCAGCTTCCTCTCCTTAGTCAGGAGAGAATGTGGTCAGGTGTCCATAGACCATGAGCTTGGCTATCCTTACTGACCATGACCAAAGTATCTGATGTTGGCCCAAGGTGACCCTTGTTGCTCCATGGAAGGGCTGGTTCAATAGGAAATGGGTCCAGGTACACAATGCACTACTGCTGGTATGCATGAGTGCGTGTGTGTGTGTGTGTGTGTGTGTATAAGCATATGTGTAACAGTTCTTACATCTTATCCATTACTCTTTGCTTGTGATATATAATTCAGTCCTCTGTATTATGTATGGCTTTTCTCCTGTACTAAATCTACTCCACCTAGAGTACTGTGTTAAGAAAGATTCTGAGGTTGTTTCCAGCTCAGTGTGAAATAATGCTGTGACTGATAAATGCTGTCTGGCATGAGATTGTGAGGGGGAAGTGAGGCATATGCCCTAGATATTTGTCATCTATCATCTTGTCTTAGTGCTGTACCAGATAAGAGGACCTAGAGACCAAGGTCTCTATATCTTTCATGTCCCAGCATAATGTCTGGTATATATTAGGTGATTATAAATGTTTGCTGAATGAATGAGTTAACGAATGAGCTGATTCATTCAATGAATATTAATTAAGCCCTGGACTGTGGAGCCATCTCCTGGGTATTATTCGCTTTAGTGGTGCATTTTCTTAAACACCTTGTAGAAAATAACAACTTACACCAAGAGTGGGAACATAGAGTTATAATATGGTAAAAAAAAATATACCCTCAATACACAGGGAATATTGATTTTCGTAACATGATATATCAAGCTTTCTTTAGTTTGTGCATTCGCCACACACATATTGAGTGCTCATTGTTTTCCCTGCTCTATTTTAAGACCTATGGGTTTATAAGTGGAGAAGACATATACTAACTTGAGAAGACTATAATCTTTTTCTGGCAAGGATTTTTAACCTGGAATCCATGGAGAGTTTGAGAGGTGGTCCTAGAACTCTTACAGTTGTATGGAGACACTATGTTTGTGCATTTTCCAGAGAGAAGGTCTGTAGCTTCCATTGGATTCTCAGAGCATCCATGACTCCCAGAAGAGTAAGGACCACCACTCTCAAGGGACAAGTTCTACACATGTGTGAAGTCCAATGACAGGGCAAGAAGGTGTTTAGCAAAGAGCTAAGTAGAGGAGGTGAGGACACTTGGAGTAACAGGAGATTAGAAGAGGAAGGGGCTCATGGGGGCTGCAATGGTCTAAAAGAATATCCTGGAAAAGATGGGACTTGGGCCTCAAAGAATGAATGGAATTGGTATAGAGATAGAAAAAGGATGCTCAGGGCATGTTCAGATGTTCCAGGCTGGGGTGGGGCTGGAGCAGAGCTGATAAGCTGAGATGGATCCAGCTCTGGTGATTGCTAAAGATGACAAGGAGGGTCAGGCAAGAGAGTAAGGATGATGCAGTGCCAACCTGTCCTCAATGTGTGCATTCCATTATGGGCACATGGGGGTGGGGAGAGGCAGCAGCCTGGACTTCATATATAAAGCACCAGCCTGGGGCTGGATTGAGGACATTTTCCAACTTTCATTTTCCTGGAGGCTTTCAGTCCTGTGCACTGACCTGTTCCTTCTCTGGAAATAGTTGCAGATGGTTGCAGATATTTGTGCCTGCAACGTGTGAGACTCCGTGGCCCTGCTACAGTGCCTGCGGGCAAAATCCTCCAAGGAGTTGCTGAGCATCAACCAGGTGAAGAGGGAGGGGAGAGTTTGGGGACAGTGTTGCCCTTTGAATGGAGTGGTAGACAAATCCTACCACTCCCTTATTTATTTTGATTTGGGACTTGGACAGATGGGGGTTGGGGATTCATAATAAAGGCTGTAAAAAAGCAATGTGGCATATAGAACCCTTATAGGTAATTTATGGACATTGACAAGCCAGGGTGCTGCTTAGCTTGGATAAGACCCAACAAAATACAAAGGTTGTCTCTATATCATTGAAGGCATCTCACTGTGAAGAGAGACCACATTTGCTCCACAGGCCACTAGAAACTAAAGTCCAGATCAAGAGCTGGAAGTTGGGGGCTTCCCTGGTGGCGCAGTGGTTGAGAGTCCGCCTGCCGATGCAGGGGACACGGGTTCGTGCCCCAGTCCGGGAAGATCCCACATGCCGCGGAGTGGCTGGGCCCGTGAGCCATGGCCTCTAAGCCTGCGCGTCCGGAGCCTGTGCTCCACAATGGGAGAGGCCACAACAGTGAGAGGCTTGCGTACCGCAAAAAAAAAAAAAAAGAGCTGGAAGTGGGGAAGCCATTTTGGCTTGAGATGACCAAGAACTTTCTAAAAACTCAGCTGTCTGAAAAAGGACCGGCTCCTTTAGAAGGCAGTGAGATACCCACCTCTGTAGGTATGCAAGCAGGGTCTACATGACTGCTGACAAATTTCAATCACTGGATGGTTCATTGGACTGGATGATCTTTTATGTCTAATCTTCCAATCTTGAGACCCTCTGGTAGTCCTTGAGAGAATGAGGTCCTTACCTGTTCAGTTCTAACATTTGTTAAATAGTTATTTGGCATGGATTGAGAATCTGCTGTGAGTTTTACTAGGGTCCAGGAAATGGGTAATAAGTTCTTGACCCAGTGTAGTGTGAAAGCTCTTTTGTGTGCTCCCTTCTACCCCCACTCCCAGAACAGAGACCTAAAAAGAAATCATGAATAGAGCCAGGTGTTTCTTCCTAAGACCCAAGAAATACCCATCCAGATCCAAGGCCCAGTGCTGAGGAAGATGCCTCAGGAAGATGCTCACACCAACCCACACTACCCTGGCCATCCCCTCCCCTCACCACTCTGCCCATTGCATTTGGCCAGTGGTTCCACACTTGAGCATGCATCAGACTCACCTGGAGGGCTGTTTGCTGGACTCCACCCCCCAGAGTTTTGTATTCAGCAGGTCTGGGATGGAGCATGAGAATTTGCATTTCTAACAAGTTCCCAGGCGATGCTGACAGCTGCTGATCCGGGAGCCATGCTCTGAGGACCGTTGTGCAGGGGTATTATATTTCTTAGGTTATTACTATTATTATCCCTATTTAGCAGATGAGGAAATTAAGGCCCAGAAAAGTTGAGCCCCTTTGCCTAAATGAATGGCAGAGCTGGCCAGGCAGCACTGATGTGTTGGGATGGGCCAAGAGTGGCTTATTTTTCCCTTCTTAATGCCCTTTGCTATAGTGGGTTGGCTCAGCTCGGCTAGGGTTTGGGGACAGCAGATTTCGCGAAGAGAAGCAGCTGCCGATTTTTCTCTTCTTCCTTATTTCAGAAAACCAAGTCTTTCACTCGAGTGGTTGATGGCTTTTTCTTTCCTCATGACCCTTTAGACCTATTGGCTCAAAAATCATTTAAGCCGGTTCCTTCTATCATCGGAGTCAATAACCACGAGTGTGGCTTCCTGCTGCCCATGGTGAGAATTCCTGCTGTGCCTCCTTCTGGCCCCTCAACAGTGAGGCAGCTGTTTGCTTCACACTGGGTACGCCCATAGATTTCACCCAGCGTTATAAGGGCTGGAGCCCATCACCCAAGTACGCAGCTTGGGTGTACTTCTCATCTTTCCTCTCTCTGAAGGAAGAGAACTACAGATTGGGGGCAGCCGTAGCAAGTGTCCACGCTGCTCCTCGTATAGGTTTAAAGAAACAACTCTACAACAAAGTAAGAGAGGATTGGACCCATTTGAACTTTGTTCAAAACATTACAAATGATTGTTTCAAATAAGCACTGCTACTACCTCAAAGGTGAAATTCATACAGGTTTAGAAAACTTCAGTCCTTTACACTCTCATGTCCAGCCTTGGTTCTGGCATTTGATTTCCAAGAACGCTCTCTAAGGCAGTGCAAGTTGCAAAATTATTGAATTGTTTCATTCATTCAACAAGTATGAACCAAGCATTTACTATGTGCCCTGCACTCATAAAAAACTAGCATTTGGCAGTGAGCAAGTCACATGGTTCCTGCTTTTTGCCAGCTGACATTCTCAAGGGGAGAGACGGGTGACATGCAAGATTGAAAGGATGGTTTCAGAGAGTCTAAGCGCTATGAAGGACATAGACTGGGAAGAGGAGGCTTCTTTAGGGAGGGAAGCAGGGGTCGGGAAAGGCTTCTCTGAGGAGGGATCATTTGAGCTGAGGCCTGAATGCTGAGTGGGAGCCATGATTTCTTGACCCTGTAGTTTGAGAAGACCCTCCCCCATTCAAAATAAGCTTTTCATCTGTCCTCAGAAGAGCAGAGTGCTCAATTCTTAATATATCAAAGTTCATTTCTGCAGACCAACCTCTACCTTTCAAGCTGGGGGAAGTGCGGTTATGAAATACAGAAGTTTGTCGAGTTACAAGGCTAGTTGGTGACACTCTAGAATCAGAATCAGAACCCTGAGTTCACTGAGCTGTTAAAGGCGTGTTCTGGTAATTATTAATTTGACACATAGACCAGTGTTTCGGGGTAAGTAGGGTTGGGGATTTTTTTCCCTCATAAATGAGGCAACTGAGTCACAGGCTGTGGCTTAAGTTAGGTTTTTTAATGCTTTCTGGATCTGTGCTAGAAAAAGGAAGGCAGCCGCTACTGATAATAGCCACGCCACCATAACCACTGTGACTGAGTGCCTTCCATAAGCCAAGTGCATGCTGTCTGTACAACTTGCAAACAGGCATTATTATCCCCATTTTGCAGCTAAAGAAACTGAGACTCAAAGAGGCTAATGTGACTTTCCTAAGTCTCCTAGCTAGAGAGGAGACAGCAGTGTATAAATTTTGTGTATTTAGGCTCTGCCTGTAAACGCTGAGTTCTCCATTTACCTGCTGTGTGACCTATAGGGAGCTCCCTAACCTCTCTGAACCTCTGTTCCCTCATCTATGAAATAGGGCTAATGTTATTACCCACCTCACAGGTACACATCAGGTAGCCTGGCATATAGTCTAAGTGCTCAGTAAATGTTAGATATTGGAATTATTCAAGTGGGAGACCAGAACTTGGTGCCCAGGTCTGCATGCACAAGAGGCTGCATGGGTGCTGTCATTCTGTGTGACCATTGCTGGTTGTTTGAGACCATGGGAAATCTCCAAAAACCAATCCTAGCTCCTGAACTTACAGAGAGGGGTCTTGTAGTTAAAATGTACTTGTAGATTATTTCAATGACTCTGGGAGAAGACAGATATGTTTAAATATCTGTCATGACTCGTTACCCCAAGATTTTCAGCAGAAGATGTACCAGAGAAATTCATTTGACAAGTGAATACTACTTCTACCCCCTCATGCTTTTAAGCTGTGATATTGGCTAGGGAAGGGTCATTTTAAAAATAATTGCTCGTAGCTCTTACTCTGTACCAAGCAGCCCCTGTGTTTTTAACCATCCTCTTTGCAGCCTCACTAAGCTGCCTGCCCCTGCCAACTGCTGGCTTCTGAGACCCTAATGACAGAGGTCTTTAGAAAGAGAGCAATAAATAAACCACTAGTTTTGAGATTTTCAACCTCTCTTTTAACTTGCTGTTGAAGCCAAGTGGTGGCCTGTATTAGTTTCCTAGGGCTGCCATAACAAAATAACACAGACTAGTGGCTTAAACAACAGAAATTTATTTTCTCAATGTTCTAGAGGCTAGAAGTCCAAGATCAAGGTGCCAGCAGGTTTGGTTTCCTCTGAGGCCACCCTCCTTGGCTTGCGGGTGGCCGCCTTCTTGCTGTGTCCTCACAAGGTCTTTCCTATGCGTGAGCACCCCTGGAGTCTCTGCACGTCCAAATTTTCTCTTCTTATAAGGACATCAATCGGACTGGATTAGGGCCTACCCTACCGTCCTCATTTTAGCCTAAAGACCTCTTTAAAGACCCTCTCTCCTAATATACAGTCACATTCTGGGTGTTCAGCATAGGAATTTGGTAGGGGACGCACTCAGTCCATAACATGGCCTTTCCACAGGGCAGCAACTCAGCTCCCACAAGACTGCAGGTATGACAGGGAATGGCTGCCTCTTATCAAATGTGAGGAGAAGAAACTTCGTTGCTCAACCAACCCACTGAGGCTGCTCCTTACACATGGACCTCTGGGGGCTGAAAGGGTTCCTGCTCTTGCCAGCCTCCCCTCTGAAAGGCGGGTGCCTGGGCCCTCAGGGAGACCAGTTTCCCTTCTGATGACCTGCTGTGCTCACAGAGAGGGCACCTGCTTCTTTCCACAGAAGGAGTTTCCTGAGATCCTCGGGGGCTCCAACAAGTCCCTCGCCCTGCAGTTGATACACTCAGTCCTGGTAAGTGAGCCTGACTCTCCAAGATCCATTCATTTCACAGACCTCCTTGGGTCATACACAGGGGTAGCACTGGGGGTACAGATCTTCCTCATTCATTCATTTAGTAGATCTTTACTAAGCAGAGTTCTGCAATCCCTTATCCACAATCTCAACATCCAAATCGCGCTGACAACTCAAAGGTTTCTTGTAACCCACATGGCAGCCAAAATTGACCTAGACTGATACGTAGCCATTGGTCTTTATTGTTGCTATACGTTCATTCACTTTATCCCACCATATGTTTCTCTGTGGGCATATTAATGTGGGGGCTGGGGTGCTGCCCCGTCCCCCCACAGCTGAACATATCACATAATATGCAGCATATGTACTGGATTATCTGTCTACAAACAGAAAAGCTCTGAATTCTGAAAAGCACCTGGGACTAGGGACCCATATTCACTACATACCTACATACCAGCCAGGCACTGTACTAGGTTCTAACAATACCGAGGACCATTACTCACTCACTCCCTGCACTAGGGATATAGAGATATATTTATCCTAGACACTAGGATATAGAGATGGATTTCTTTCCTTCCTTCCTTTCTTCTTTCCATAAACATTTATTCAGTATGTATTTTGTGGCAGATTCATTTCATTCATTTTTTATTGAACAAATGTTTCTTATGCATCCACATGGCCCAGAACTTCCCGAGGCACTGGGTGCAGTGATGAGCAGGCACTCCCCCCTGCACTTGAGGGACTTAGAGACTGTTGCGGTGGACGGACATGACCGGGCACTTTGATACGGTGCTGTACACACCAGAGCAGAGATGTGTTCGAGGCCCTGTGGTACCTGCAGGAGGGAGCAGGTGGCTTCCTCGGGGAGGAAGCCTTTGGAGGATGAATTACGTTTGTCTGGTTAAAGGAGGAGCAGGACTGAGGGGAGCCGGAGGAGCTGAGAGGACCACTTAGGAGCAGAGAAGTGTAAGGAGATCAGTGGAAGAGGTTGGCTGCAGCAGGGGAGGATGCTGGCAGCTGTTTCATGCTATGGAAGGAATATAAAGTTTATTTGGGGGCTGGGAACAGAAAATGAGAAGCATGCTTTGACTTCCACTTTAGAAATAGCCCTATGGCTGCAGAGTGGCCCAGACTGAAGGCTGGGGATCCATCAGGTCCTAAGGCTTAGAGGGGATGTTTGGTGAGTCTTGGTTGTTTGGTGATGAGAGTTGGGATGAAGGTTTCAGATATTTAAAATATGTTGGACAGAGGAATTTCTCAGGCTGGACTGGAGATGGCCTCGTGGAGGAGGAGGCCATTGATCTGGGCCTTAGCGAAGGGGAACATTTGAGCAGGAGGGCATGTCAAGAGGAGAAGGTATCTTGAGCTAGGTCCCAGCGGGTGGGAAGTAGGGTGTGTGGGAAGCTGCAGGAGGACCAGAAGGGCATGCAGTCTCTCCTCCTCCCAGTAGCAAGGCAGGAAGTACTTTCCAAATGGTAAGTAGTTTTCTCATTCAGAAGCCATAGTTTTGCTCCAGAACCCTAGGCGTCTGCACTGTGACTGCCCAGCGGGGGCTCGCCAGAGGCTCCACATGGCATATGTACCCCCCTTGGATACCTCAAGCACCAAGGTGTCTGCTGGTCCTGTGGGCCACGCAGGGGAACTTGCACCAGAACCTGGACCTGCTGCAGAGCCCTCACTTGCTCTGGGCCTGATTAAAAGCAGTCAGCCTTCAGAGGACCCAGTGAATGTGTCCAAGCAGCATTCCCTGGCGTGGTATACGCTGCCTCCAAATCCCAAAGAAACCTATGAAGGGCTGTGCCTCTGTCTTAGTGTTAGGGGGTTGAGGTGCAGTAACTTTTCCCAGTGTTCCCCAGAGCACCAGACTCCCAAGAACATCACCAATGTGGCAGACCTTGAACCTTTATGATGTTTCCCTTCCATCCTCTGGCATTTGTGCTGGGGCCACACTGAAGGACTGAAGACTGGGAGGCAGCCTGGTGTCAGGTCAAAAAAGCATGGGATGCTCTGTTAAAGGACTTGGCAATGGGTTTCAGAGGGAACTGACAGAACTGAAGGCCTGCTCTGTGCCAGGCAGCATGCTTTTCTTTTTGTATCTTGTGTGATCCTCTGAACAACAATTGTTGTTGAACAACAACAACAATAAATAAACAACAATTTTTTTTTTCATAGAAGAGGTAACTCCAAGAGACCAACTCGCTTAGATCAAAGAGCAAAGGTCTGGAGACAGTGCTGGTACCAGGAGCAGGGCCAGCCTCAGGAGTGTGCAACCTGTGTAGTTCAAAGGGCCTCATGCTTAGAAGAGTCTTATACTTGGTTAAATGTTCTGTTGTAACTACCTTGAAATTCTTAGAGTTTTTGAACAAGGACCTCACATTTTTCACTTTGCACTGGGCCGCATAAACAACGTAGCCAGATCTGCCCAGGGGTGGCTGTTTCTGAAATATTTCAGAGAGGCGTGCATACTGTGATTAGAGGATGAGATTTGGATGCAGATAGACTTGTGAAGGAATCATGGTTCCACCACTTTGGACAAACCACTTAACCTCTCTAAACCTCAGTTCCCTCACCTGTCAAATGGGGCTGATTTTGATACTTGCATCATAGGGTTACTGCGTGGATTAAATGAGACAATGCATGTAAAGCACTCAGAATTTTGCCCGCAAAGGCAAATGTTTGACTGTTGTTGCTGTGTGTTGGCTATTGCTGTTGACCTAGATCTCTTGCAACCATGATGTTTTACAGCACATCCCTGTCCAGTATTTATACCTTGTGGCTAATGAATATTTCGACAACAAGCACTCTCTGATTGATATATGAAATCGCTTCCTGGATTTGCTTGGAGATGTGTTCTTTGTGATCCCTGGGCTGGTCACAGCTCAATATCACAGAGGTGAGTCTCCTAGCACCACTCCTCCCACAAGGCTGGTGGCTGCAGGGATCCCTGTTGCCTGCTGACTGTCCACCTGCTCTGCCCTTCTGTTCCTTTGCTGAGAGGGAGTTCCCAAGGCTGTCTGCGATATAGCCCTGCATGCTGACCTTTGCAGTTCCCCTGCCTTTCAGAGTTCAGAAATGTTGATCAGTTCTTGTTGTTTATATTCCTTCCCCTTCTTCAGGACCCTGGAGAAAAGTTCTACCCCTCCATATTTTCTGGGGCCTGGCCCCCACTTTCCTTCCTCTTCAGAAGTGTCTTCCCAAATATCTTAACTCTAAGGAGTAGTGGAGCAATCAGAAAGAGAAGATTACTCGTGGGGAAGCAAACCTGCCCTTCTTTCTTTTTAAAAAAATTTTATTTTTATTTATTTTTTAAATTGAAGTATAGTTGATTTACAAAGTTGTGCAAATTTCTGCTGTACAGCAAAGTGATTCAGATATATATGTGTGTGTATATATATTCTTTTTAACATTCTCTTCCTTTATGGTTTATCACAGGATATTGAATATACTTCCCTGTGCTATACAGTAGGACCTTGTTGTTTATCCATTCTATATATAATAGTTTGCATCTGCTAACCCCAAACTCCCACTCCATCCCTCCCCACCCCCCTCTCGCTTGGCAACCACATGTCTATTCTCTATGTCTGGGTCTGTTTGTTTCATAGATAAGTTCATTTGTTGTCATATTTTAGATACCACATATAAGTGGAATCTCATATGGTATTTGTCTTTCTCTTTCTGACTTTCTTCACTTAGTATGATAATCTCTAGGTCCATTCATGTTACTGCAAATGGCATTTCATTCTTTTTATGGCTGAGTAGTATATATATATATATATATATATATATATATATATATATATATATATACACACCCCACATCTTGTTTATCCATTCATCTGTCGATGGACATTTAGGTTGTTTCCATGTTTTGGCTATTGTGAATAGTGCTGCTATGAACATAGGGGTGCATGTATCTTTTTGAATTATAGTTTTGTTCAGATATAAGCCCAGGTGTGGGACTGCTGGATTATATGCCAACTTTATTTTTAGTTTTTGAGGAAATTCCATACTGTTTTCCATAGTGGCTGCACCAACTTATATTCTCACCAACAGTGCAAGAGGGTTCCCTTTTCTCCGACTTGGCAATGGGTTTCAGAGGGAACTGACAGAACTGAAGGCCTGCTCTGTGCCAGGCAGCATGCTTTTCTTTTTGTATCTTGTGTGATCCTCTGAACAACAATTGTTGTTGAACAACAACAACAATAAATAAACAACAATTTTTTTTTTCATAGAAGAGGTAACTCCAAGAGACCAACTCGCTTAGATCAAAGAGCAAAGGTCTGGAGACAGTGCTGGTACCAGGAGCAGGGCCAGCCTCAGGAGTGTGCAACCTGTGTAGTTCAAAGGGCCTCATGCTTAGAAGAGTCTTATACTTGGTTAAATGTTCTGTTGTAACTACCTTGAAATTCTTAGAGTTTTTGAACAAGGACCTCACATTTTTCACTTTGCACTGGGCCGCATAAACAACGTAGCCAGATCTGCCCAGGGGTGGCTGTTTCTGAAATATTTCAGAGAGGCGTGCATACTGTGATTAGAGGATGAGATTTGGATGCAGATAGACTTGTGAAGGAATCATGGTTCCACCACTTTGGACAAACCACTTAACCTCTCTAAACCTCAGTTCCCTCACCTGTCAAATGGGGCTGATTTTGATACTTGCATCATAGGGTTACTGCGTGGATTAAATGAGACAATGCATGTAAAGCACTCAGAATTTTGCCCGCAAAGGCAAATGTTTGACTGTTGTTGCTGTGTGTTGGCTATTGCTGTTGACCTAGATCTCTTGCAACCATGATGTTTTACAGCACATCCCTGTCCAGTATTTATACCTTGTGGCTAATGAATATTTCGACAACAAGCACTCTCTGATTGATATATGAAATCGCTTCCTGGATTTGCTTGGAGATGTGTTCTTTGTGATCCCTGGGCTGGTCACAGCTCAATATCACAGAGGTGAGTCTCCTAGCACCACTCCTCCCACAAGGCTGGTGGCTGCAGGGATCCCTGTTGCCTGCTGACTGTCCACCTGCTCTGCCCTTCTGTTCCTTTGCTGAGAGGGAGTTCCCAAGGCTGTCTGCGATATAGCCCTGCATGCTGACCTTTGCAGTTCCCCTGCCTTTCAGAGTTCAGAAATGTTGATCAGTTCTTGTTGTTTATATTCCTTCCCCTTCTTCAGGACCCTGGAGAAAAGTTCTACCCCTCCATATTTTCTGGGGCCTGGCCCCCACTTTCCTTCCTCTTCAGAAGTGTCTTCCCAAATATCTTAACTCTAAGGAGTAGTGGAGCAATCAGAAAGAGAAGATTACTCGTGGGGAAGCAAACCTGCCCTTCTTTCTTTTTAAAAAAATTTTATTTTTATTTATTTTTTAAATTGAAGTATAGTTGATTTACAAAGTTGTGCAAATTTCTGCTGTACAGCAAAGTGATTCAGATATATATGTGTGTGTATATATATTCTTTTTAACATTCTCTTCCTTTATGGTTTATCACAGGATATTGAATATACTTCCCTGTGCTATACAGTAGGACCTTGTTGTTTATCCATTCTATATATAATAGTTTGCATCTGCTAACCCCAAACTCCCACTCCATCCCTCCCCACCCCCCTCTCGCTTGGCAACCACATGTCTATTCTCTATGTCTGGGTCTGTTTGTTTCATAGATAAGTTCATTTGTTGTCATATTTTAGATACCACATATAAGTGGAATCTCATATGGTATTTGTCTTTCTCTTTCTGACTTTCTTCACTTAGTATGATAATCTCTAGGTCCATTCATGTTACTGCAAATGGCATTTCATTCTTTTTATGGCTGAGTAGTATATATATATATATATATATATATATATATATATATATATATATACACACCCCACATCTTGTTTATCCATTCATCTGTCGATGGACATTTAGGTTGTTTCCATGTTTTGGCTATTGTGAATAGTGCTGCTATGAACATAGGGGTGCATGTATCTTTTTGAATTATAGTTTTGTTCAGATATAAGCCCAGGTGTGGGACTGCTGGATTATATGCCAATTTTATTTTTAGTTTTTGAGGAAATTCCATACTGTTTTCCATAGTGGCTGCACCAACTTATATTCTCACCAACAGTGTAGGAGGGTTCCCTTTTCTCCACACCCTTTACAGCATTTGTTATTTGTAGACTTTTTAGTGATGGCCATTCTGACTGATGTGAAATAGTATCCCATTGTAGTTTTGATTTGCATTTCTCTAATAATTAGTGATGCTGAGCATCTTTTCATGTGCCTGTTGGCCATGCGTATGTCTTCTTTGGAGAAATGTCTATTTAGGTCTTCTGCCCATTTTTTGATTGGGTTGTTTGTTTTTTTGGTGTTGTTGTTGAGTTATATGAACTGTTCGTTTATTTTGGAAATTAAGCCCTTGTCAGGCGCATCATTTGCAAACATTTTATCCAAGTCCGTAGGTTGTCTTTTTGTTTTGTTTATGGTTTCCTTTGCTGTACAAAAGCTCGTAAGTTTGATTAGGTCCCATTCATTTAGTTTTGCTTTTATTTCCATTCCCTTGGGAGACTGACCTAAGAAAACATTGTTTCGATTTATGTCAGAGAATGTTTTGCCTAAGTTGTCTTCTAGAAGTTTTATGGCGTCATGTCATATTTAAATCTTTAAGCCATTTTGAGTTTATTTTCGTGTATGGTGTGAGGGTGTGTTCTAACTTCTTTGATTTACGTGTGGCTGTCCAGCTTTCTCAGTGCCACTCGCTGAAGAGACTGTCTTTTCTTCATTGTATATTCTTGCCTCCTTTGTCAAAGATTAATTGACCACAGGTGTGTGAGTGTATTTCTGAAAGCTGCCCTTCTTTCCTTTCTCCCTTCTTTCCTTTCTCCCTCCCTTCCTCCCTCCCTCCCTCCTTCTTGCTTTCTCTCTTTCCTTCTTTCTCTCTCTTTCCTTCTTTCTCTCTCCCTTTCTCTCTCTCTCTTTCTTTCTTTCTTCCTTCCTCCTTCCCTCCCTCCCTCCCTCCCTCCTTTCTTCCTTCCTTCCTTCCTTCCTTTCTTTCTTTCTTTCTTTCTTTCTTTCTTTCTTTCTTTCTTTCTTTCTTTCTTTCTTTCTCTCTTTCTTTCTCTCTCTCTCTCTCTTTCCTCTTCCCTTTCTGCCATCCCCCTTTCCTTTCCTTTTCACAGATATTTTTATCAAGGGCCTGCCATATGCCTGACACTATTCTAGGCCCTGGAGACATAGCAGTGAACAAAACAAAGACCCTGCAACAATGAAACTCACATTCTAATCAGGAAGACGGAAAACAAGTAAACTAGTAAATATAGAGTACCTACTTGTTAGATGGTAGTAAGTGCTATACAGTAAAATAAAGCAGGGTAGTGGATAGTATTGACAGGGTGCTGTGGGAGAATACTGTATTATAAGGTACATTAAGCTGACAGGTAAGAACCAACTCTAAAATTTGGCAGCTTGGAGGTCACTGGTAACCTTGAGAGGAAACACTTTGATGGAATGATGGAGGTAAAAGTCTGACTAAAATGGATTCAAGATAAAATGGGCAAACTGATCTCTATACTCAATACAATCCCAATCTCAATGAAAATCTCAGCAGTGGTTTTGGAAAAATGAACAAGCAGATTCTAAAACTTTATCTGGAAACATAGGGGTAGAGAAAACAATCTTGAAAAAGAATTACAAAGGGGAGGACTTACAAGTCACCTGATTTCAAGACTTATCTTTGAGCTATAGTAATTAAGAAAGCCTGCTATTGGCTGAAGGATAGACAAATAGAACAGAGTAGACAGTCCATAAGATGGACAGTTAATCAGTTTTCAACAAAGGCACTTAGATAATTCAGTGGGGAAAGGAAATTCTGTTCAACAAATGGAGCTGAAATAACTGGATATCTTAACATAAAAAGTGAACTTCAACTCCCTAACTCACATCATACACAAAAATTAGTTTGAGACAAATTATAGATCCAAATGTAAAAGGTTTCATTGTATTTAAGCAAAATTTTAAAAAATTTTGCTTATCAAAATACACTGTTAACAACATCAGCAGGAATGGTGGAGTAGGGAACTTCCAAGACTGTTCCACCACAAAAGCAGTGGATAAACTGGCAAGGACCATCAGAATCAACTTTATCAGAACTCTGGAAACAAATTGAGAATTTACAGCAAGCAAGGGAACATTTCATCAAGACATAACCTTGAGTTTCAGTTAAAGAACTTTGTGACATTTTAACTTACTCTGCACCATCCCCTGCTACCCAGCTAGGTAGTGGTCTTGAAGACAACAGCCCACACTTATAGTATAGGTTCCTAGTACTAGAGGTAGAAGAATGGGCCTTATTCTCAGTGAATTGTGTTGCTTGTTTTGACCTGTGTGGTGGCTCCCTAAACAGCTAAGCTCAAAAGGCTTGGTTTTTGTTTTGCCAAACTCAGAACTGTCTCAGGGGCTGAAGCAGCTACCTGATGGGCATTTTTCATAAACATCTGCAGGTGCCACTAGGGTCCAGGGATAACAAGTCGGAACAAATAATAGACAAGAAGAAAGACTGGGCAATGAGCTACTTTGGAGAATAAAGGCTTGAAAAGCCCCCTCATGTTCCTGAGAATCTAGAAAGCCATGTATATGTCCATAGTGGGGAGCATGCTCAGAAAAGGCCTGAGAAGGCCTTAAGCTCTCACATCTGGCTGACCCTCAGGCTCTGCTCAAAGAGAACATGAATGCTAAAGGAACATAATAGAAATTCTGGCATTGAAAATACAATAACTAAAAATTCACTAGAGGGGAACAGTGGTAGATTTGAGCATAGAGAAGAAAGAATCAGAGAAGTTAAAGATAAATCGATTGGGATTACCCAGTGTGAGTATCAGAAAGAAAAAGGAATAAAACAATAATAATAGAGAACCTAACGACCTGTGGGATGCCACCAAGCATGCCAACATATGCATAATAGGAGTTCCAGAAGGAGAGGAGAGAGAAAAGAGACAAAAATAATATTTGAAGAAATAATTACCAAAATGCCCCATATTTGATGAGAGACATGAATATACCCTGCCAAGAATCTCAGTGAATCCTAAGTAGGAGAAACTCAAAGCGAACCCACACAGAGACATGTTATAATCAAACAATAAAAAGCCAAAGACAAAGAGATATTCTTTTTTTTTTTTTTAATTTTTGGCTGTGTTGGTCTTTTTTGCTGCGCACAGGCTTTCTCTAGGTGCGACGAGTCGGGGGCTACTCTTCATTGCGGTGCACGGGCTTCTCATTGTGGTGGCTTCTCTTGTTGTGGAGCACAGGCTCCAGGCATGTGGGCTTCAGTAATTGTGGCACGCAGGCTCAATAGTTGTGGCTCGCGGGCTCTAGAGCTCAGGCTCAGTAGTTGTGGTGCACGGGCTTAGTTGCTCCACTGAATGTGGGATCTTCCCAGACCAGGGCTTGAACCCGTGTCCCCTGCATTGGCAGGCAGATTCTTAACCACTGCACTACCAGGGAAGTCCCAAAGAGAAATTCTTGAAAGCACTAAGAGAGAGGAGACTAATAATGTACAAAGTCTCTTCAATAAGACTAACAAGTGATTTCTCATCAGAAACCATGGAAGCCAGAAGGCATTAGAATGACATATTTAAGGTGCTTAAAGGAAAAAAACCCTGTCAAAAAAGAATTCTACATCAATCAAAACTATAATTCAAAAATGAAGGAGAAATCAAGATATTCCCAGATAAACAAAAAAAAAAAGGGAGCTTGCTACTAGTAAACCTGCCTGAGAAGAAATGGTGAAGTGTGTCCTTAAGGGTAAAACAAAAGGATACTAGACATTATCTCAAATCCGCAATAAGAAAAAAGAACATCATTAAAGGTAACCACTTTACTTATGCTATTTTTACTTATAATATAAAAGAAAGTATTAATGTATTTATTATTTCTAACTTCTCTTTTTTTCCCATATGATTTAAAAGACAACTGCAGAAAACAGTAATTATAAATCTGTTACTGACCCACAATGCACAAAGATGAAATTTGTAAAAATAACAACATAAAGGGGGCAAAGGTATATAGGGGGAAGTTTTTGTATCCTACTGAAACTAAGTTGGCATTAATTTGAAATAGATTATTAATTGTTAACTGTAATACCCAGGATAACCACTTAAAATAACTTAAAAATATGTAGTAAGAGAAACAGTAAGGAAATCAAAATGGTACACCAGAAAATTTTATCTAACATAAAAGAAGGCAGTAATAGAGGAATTGAAGAACAAAATATACATAAGACAAACAAAGATAGGAAACAGTTAGCAAATGGCAGAAATAAGTCCTTCCTTATTATTACATCAAATGTAAATGGTTAAGATCTCAGAAGGCAGAGATTGCAGAACGAATGCATTTTAAAAAGTAATCCAACTGTGTGCTTTCTACAAGACTTTAGAATCAAAGATACAAATAGGTTGGAATTGAAAGGATGGCAAAAAATACATTCCATGCAAACAGTAACCAAAAGAGAGTTGTAGTGGCAATACTTAAATCAGACAAAATAGACTTTAAGACTAAATAGTTACAGAGAAATTGTTACAGACTAAAAGAGACAGAGAAGCACATTATATAAGGATAAAATAGTGAATCCATCTAGAAGATATAGCAATTAAAAACCCAGATGTACCTTACAACAGAGCCCCAAAATATATGAAGCAAAAAAATGACAGAATCAAAGGGAGAAACAGACAGTTTTACATTAATAGTTGGAGACTTCAACCCCACTTTCAATACTAGAACAACTATACAAAAGATAGACAAGGAAATAGAAAACTTGAACAATACTATAAACCAACTACATCAAACAGAAACATAAAGAACACTTCACCTAACAACAGCAGATTGCATATTCTTCTCAAGTACACATGGAACATCCTCAACTATAGACCATATACTGGACCACAAAACAAGTCTCAGTAACTTTTAAAAAGATGTAAATCATACAGAGTATCTTTTCCAACCACAGTGGAATGAAGTTAGAAATCAATAACGAAAGGAAATCTGGAAAATTCACAAATATTTATAAATTAAATGGCACGTTTTTATAGTTTAGAAAATTGTGGCAAAATATGCATAACAAAAATTTTACCATTTTAATAATTTTTAAGTGTACAGTTCAGCAGAATTAAAGTTCATTCACATTATTGTGCAACCATACCATTGTCCATCTCCAGAACATTTTCATCATCCCAAATTGAAACTCTGTACCCATTAAAAAATAACTCCCCACTCCTTCGGTCTCTATGAATTTGACTATTCTAGGCACTTCATATAAGTTGAATCATATAATATTTGTCCTTCTGTATCTGGCTTAATTCACTTAGCATAATGCCTTTAAAGTTCATCCATGTCGTATCATGTATCAGAATTTCATTCTTTTCTATGACTGAATAATATTATATTGTATGTATATAACACATTTTGTTTATCCATTCAGCCATCAATGAACATTTGGGTTGTTTCCACCTTTGGTTATTGTGAATAATGCTTCCGTGAACATTGGTATACAAATATCTGTTCAAGTTGCTGCTTTCAGTTCTTGGGATGCATACCCAGAGGTGTAATTGCTGGATCATATGGTTATTCTGTTTAATTTTTTGAGGAACTGTCCTATTGTTTTCCACAGTGGCTGCACCATCTTACATTGTGCATTTATAATGCACAGGGTTCCAAGTTTTCCACATTTTTACCAACACTTGTTATTATCATTTTTAAGTAATAGCCATTCTATTAGGTGTGAAATGGTATCTCATTGTGGTTATGATTTTCATTTCCCTAATAATTAGTGATGTTGTTGATATTGAATATCTTTTCATGTGCTTATTACCCATTTGTATATATTCTTTGGAGAAATGTTTATTCAAGTTCTTTGCCTATTTTTGAATTTAGCTGGTTTTTGTTGTTGTTGCTGAGTTTTAGGAGTTCTTTACATATTCTAGATATATTAATCTTTTATCAGATAAATGATTTGCAAACATTTTCTCCCATTCTGTGGATTGCCTTTTTATCTTGTTGATAGTGTGCTTTGCTACAAAATAGTTTTTAAACAACAAACTCTTAAATAATCAATAGGTCAAAGAAGAAATCACAGGGAAAATCAGAACATACTTTGAGATGAATGAAAACAAAACCACAAGATACTGAAACTTATGGGGCATGGTGAAAGCAGTGCTTAGAGAGAAAATTATAGCTGTAAGTGCATACATTAAAAAGAAAAAAAAATCTCAAATCAATAACCCAACCTTCCACCTTAAGGAACTAGAAAAATAAGAGCAAAGTAAATCCAAAGTAACCAGAAGGAAGAATATAATAAAGATTAGAGCAGAGATAAATGAAATAGAGTATAAAATCAATAGAGAGAATGGATGAATATAAAATTTGGTTCTTTGAAAAACAACAGAGACTTCCCTGGTGGCACAGTAGTTAAGAATCCACCTGCCAATGCAGGGGACACAGGTTTGATCCCTGGTCCAGGAAGATCCCACGTGCTGTGGAGCAGCTAAGCCTGTGTGCCACAACTGCTGAGCCTGCTCTCTAGAGCCCGTGAGCCACAACTATTGAAGGCTGCATACCTAGAGCCCATGCTCTGCAATGAGAAGCCCACGCACCACAAAGAAGAGTAGCCCTCACTCGCTGCCACAACTAGAGAAAACCTGCGTGCAGCAATGAAGACCCAATGCAGCCAAAGATAAAAGTAAATTAATTAATTTAAAAAAATAATAGAAGAGTGTTTATTGAAAAAAAAGAAAAGAGAAACAACAAAATTGACAAACTCTTAATCAGACTGACCAAGAAAGAAAGAAGACTCAAATTAGAAATGAAAGTGGGTGCATTACTACAGACATTACAGAAATAAAAAGGATTATTATGAACAGGTATATGGCAACAAATTAGGTAGATGAAATTGAGGAATTCCTAGAAACACAAAAACTACAAAAACCAATTCAAGAAGAAATAGAAAATCTGAATATACCTATGACAAAAGAAATTATTGAATCAGTAAGCAAAAACCTACCAACAAAGGAAATCCCAGGACCAGTTGTCTTCACTGGTGAATTCTAACAAACATTTAAAGAAGAATTAAAACCAATCCTTCTCAACCCTTTCAAAAAAGTGAAAGAGGAGGGAGTACTTCATAAGTCGTCCTATGAGACCAGTAGTACCCTGATAGTAAAGCCAGACAAAGGTATCACAAGAAAAGAAAACTATAGACAAATATCCCATTTGAGACTAGTTGCAAAAATCCTCAACAAAATCCTAGCAACTGAATCTAGCATATTAAAAGGATTGTATACCATAATCAACTGGGATTTATTCCAGGAATATAAGCATGGTTCAATATATGAAAATCAATCAATAAATATACCTTATTAATAGAATACAGGAAAAAACACACAATTATCTTATTAGATGCAGAAAAAGCATTTGACAAAATTCAACACACATTCATGATGAAGACACTCAACAAACTAAGAATACACAGGACCTTGTTCAAACTGATAAAGGACTTATGTGAAAAACCCACAGCTGATATCTTACTTAATGGTGGAAGACTGAAATCTTTCCCTAAGATCAGGAACAAGATAAAGATGTTTCCGCCCACCATTTCTATTCAAGTTCTAGCGAGGACAAATTAAAAAGGAATCTAAATTGGAAAGAAAGAAGCAAAACTGTCTCTATTCACAGATGGCATGATATTATGTGTAGAAAATTCTAAAGAATCCACAAAAAAACATGAGAGTTAATAAATTCAACAAAGTTTCAGGATAAAAGATCAGCACACAAAAGTCAGTTTTATTTCTACACACTAGCAGTGAACAATCAAAAAATGAAATTAAGAAAACAACTTCATTTAGAATAGCATCAAAAAGAATAAATTACTTAGAAATTAATATAGGGCTTCCCTGGTGGCGCAGTGGTTGAGAGTCCGCCTGCCGATGCAGGGGACATGGGTTCGTGCCCCGGTCCGGGAGGATCCCATATGCCGTGGAGCGGCTGGGCCCGTGAGCCATGGCCGCTGAGCCTGCGCGTCTGGAGCCTGTGCTCCACAACGGGAGAGGCCACAACAGTGAGAGGCCCGCATACCGCAAAAAAAGAAAAAAAAAAAAAGAAATTAATATAACCAAGGAGGTACAAGATATGTGCACTGAAAACTATAAAACACAGCTGAAAGAAATGAAAGAATAAATGGTTTGGAAAATTTAGATTTAAGATGGCAATACTCCCAAATTTAATGCAATTCCTATCAAAATTCTGACTTCCTTTTTTGCAGAAATGGACAAGCTGATCCTAAAATTCATATGGAATTTCAGGGGACCCAGAATAGCCAAAATAATCTTGAAAAAGAACAAAGCTGGAAGATTCATATTTACTGATTTTAAAACTCATTTACTACAAGGCAATGGTAATCTAGGTGGTATGCTACTGGCATAAGAATAGACAAACAGATCAATGTCCAGAAATAAACCTATATATATCTATGGTCAATTGATTTACACAAGGCTGCCAAGACTATTCAATGGGGAAAAAATAGTCTTTTCAACAAATTGTGCTGGGACAACTGAATAACACATGCAAAAGAATGAAATTGAACCCTACCCTCACACCATAATCAAAAATTAACTCAAAATGGTTATTTGTAATGAGGTGGATGGACCTAGAGACTGTCATACAGAGTGAAGTTAAGTCAGAAAGAGAAAAACAAATACTGTATGCTAACACAT
>NC_041230.1:27951446-27958318 GCF_002837175.3 Physeter macrocephalus | reverse complement strand
CAGGGAGATCAGCTCGGTGCTTTGTGACCACCTAGAGGGGTGGGATAGGGAGGGTGGGAGGGAGACGCAAGAGGAAGGAGATATGGGGATATATGTATATGTATAACTGATTCACTTTGTTATAAAGCAGAAACTAACACACCATTGTAAAGTAATTATACTCCAATAAAGATGTTAAAAAAAAATTAACTCAAAATGGATCAGAGACCTAAGTGTAAGAGGCAAAACTGTAAACCTCTTAGAAGAAAACAGGGTACATTTCCATGACGTCAGATTTGGCAATGGATTCTTAGATATAACACCAAAAATGTAAACAAAAAAGAAAAAAATTGGACTTTATCAAAGTTAAAAATTATTGTGCATTAAAGGACAATATAAAGAAAGTGAAAAGAACCCACAGAATGGGAGAAAATACTTGCAAATCATATATCTGATAAGAGTCTATTATTCAGAATATATAAAGAACTCTTACAAGTAAACAAACAAACAAACAAACAAAAAGCCCAAACCACTCAAATAAAAAATGGGCAAAGGATTGAATGGACATTTTTACAAAGAAGATATATAAATGGCTAATAAGCACATGAAAATATGATCAACATCATTTGTTATTAAAGAAATGAAAATCATAACTACGAGATACCACTTCACATCCGCTAGAGTAGCTATAATAAGCAAACAAACAAAAAACAACAACAACAAATCCAGAAAATAACGTGTTGTTGAGAATGTGGAGAAATTGGAACACTCATATACTGCTGATGGGAATGTAAAATGTTGCACCTGTTGTAGAAAACAGTTTGGCTGTTCCTCAAAAAATTAAACGTAGAAGTATCAACAACCCAGCAAATGCACTCCTAAGCAACTATACTCCAATAAAAATTTTTTTTAGATAGGTAGTCAAACAAAAACCTTACATGAGTGTTTATAGCAGCCTTATTTATGGTAGCCAAAAAGAAGTAACAACCCAAATGTCCATCAATTGGTGAATAGATAAACAAAAGGTGGTGTATATATATACAATGGATTATAATTTAGCCATGAAATATGGATACTTGCTACAATATGGATGAACCTTGGAAAAACTGCTAAGTGGAAGAAGCCCATAAAAGGCTATATGTTGTGTGATTCTACTTATGTGAAATGTCCAGAGTAGGCAAATCTATATCACCATAAAATTCCCAGGGGCTAAGGGGAGGGGTGAGTGAGGGAATGACTGCTTGAATGGGTCTGGGTTTCTATCTGAGGTGATGAAAATGTTCTGGACCTAGATAGTGGTGATGGTTGCACAACATTCTGAAAGTACTAAAAGCCACTGAATTACACACTTTGAAATTGTTAAAATGCTGACTTTTATGTTGGTGAATTTTTAAAAATTACTGTGAAGAAGATGCGAAAGCAAGCCACAGACTGGAAGAAAATATTCACAATACAAATCTGACAAAAAATTCATATCCAGAATAGAAGAACTCTTACAGTTCAGTAGTGAAAAGACAAATAATCCAATTACAAATGGGTAAAAGGCTTGAAAAGACACTTCACTAAAGAGGATGAATGAAAGCAAAATGCACATGAAAAGGTGCTCGACATTATTTGTCATCAGGGAACTGCAAAGTGAAACCAAAATGAGGCAACCGTTTACACCTGCTAAAATGGCTAATATTAAAAACTCAAACCATATACCAAAAAGTATTGCCAAGGATGTGGAAAGTTCAGAACTTTTGGTGGGAATGTGAAATGGTTACAATCATCCTGGAAAACTGTAAATTTCTTATAAACATACACCTACCCTGTTACTCAACCACAGAAAAGACGTGTATATGGATATCCACAGCAGCTTTAATCATAATAGCCCCAAATTGGAAAGAACCCAAAATGTCTATCATCAGATGAATGGATAAGTAATTTATGGTATATTCATGCAGTAGCTTACTACTTGGTGATTAGGAATCAATTACTGATACAGGCAAAACATGGATGAACCTCAGAAGCGTTATGCTGAGCAAAAGAAGCCAGATACAAAAGAGTACATATTGTATTATTCCATACAGAGTTCAAGAACAAGCAAAATTAATCAATTGTGATGGGAATAAAAACTTTGGTTTTCTCTTGGTAGAGTGACTAGAGGGAGATACAAGGGAACTTTTGCGGTGATGGAAATGCTCTGTATCCTGCTTGGGGTGGTGTTTACATGAACATGCATGCATTTGTAAAAATTCATCAAAATGTACACTTAAAATCTTTGCTTTTTATTGTCCATACATGATACTTCTATTAAAAGAGAAAATGAGAGGAAAGGAAGCAGAGATAATAAGGCAACTGCACTGTAAGGCTTGCTAGAAGGGATTTAGAGAAATAAGCCAGTAACTGGAGGGGAAGGTGAGACCAAGAGTATGTATTGATATGTTTGTGTGTGCTTCTGTTTGTGTGTGCCCATATGTATGTGCATATGTGTGTGCACACGTGTGTGTGCTTTAATGAGAGACTTTGTAAGCATGTTTGCTACTGATGGTGATGATCTAATACAGAAAAACTGATGATGCAGAGAAAGAGGGGAAATTACAGGGCAAAGACCTTTAGAAGAGAGGTGAAGAAACATAGGATGCAGCAGAGCATCTTGGTAGCAGGAAATTATTTAGTTCTGTTTTCCCCAGACAGTTGAACCAGGGTCAAACAAAGGAAGTCACAAGGAGGTAGATCTCGGATCAGTATAAAGGGGTTTTTTTTTGAGAAGTAGTACTGTTGACCTCTCAGGCCGCCCTGAGGGGTAGTGAATTCTGTCTCCAGGGGCATGAGGGCCGCTGTAGCAGGAAACACTAGCCTCACATTGTCTCTGGGCTGTTCCACCCACGAGTCTGTGGGTCCCAGACTAGATGGATGGAAATGCAGGGCCAGC
Organism: Physeter macrocephalus; assembly: GCF_002837175.3. Classification (NCBI taxonomy): domain Eukaryota; kingdom Metazoa; phylum Chordata; class Mammalia; order Artiodactyla; family Physeteridae; genus Physeter; species Physeter macrocephalus. Next base: position 27,955,422 of record NC_041230.1, on the reverse strand, counting down.
CCCTACTGCCCCCTGCATGCATGCCTGTCACAAACCCTTCCTACCTTTCTGCAGATGCTGGTGCACCTGTCTACTTCTATGAGTTTCAGCATCGGCCCCAGTGCTTAAAGGATAAGAAGCCGCCTTTTGTCAAAGCTGATCACACTGATGAAATGCGCTTTGTCTTTGGAGGTGCCTTCCTGAAGGGCGACATTGTCATGTTTGGTAAGAAACTGGCTTCAGGGGCTCCTGCTTTTGCAGGAACACGAGCTTGGGATGAGTTGGGGAGAAGATGAGAATCTCCGCTGTTAGCGCGAAGCCTCACCAACCGCAACACTATGCAGGGGCTGGGAGGACTGGCAGGGTGGTTTATAGACACAACCTTTCCCTGGAGAATGTCTCCACTCGTAGTTTTAGAAAAAGGGGCCATGAAAAAGAGGGGCCAACATTTGCTTGATGAGTGTTTTTCTCTGGACTAAAGCCTATAGGGGTGGGCACTTGGGTGCACTCATGCAATCTGATTTTTTTTGAAAAAAAAAAAAAAAAACCACTTACTTCCTTCTCTTTGACACCTGGTCTCACCCTCCCTGCCCTTCCCAAAGCTCCCGTGAGGCTACCACTCAGGGCTTTCAAAGGCAAGAACCACATTTTTCATAATTGCAGCTGAAAGTGGTCTGGATCCAGGTTATCTAATGTAAATGCTTGTGAACTGTTTCTGGTGAGGTTAGCTCATTTATTCCTGAATTTATGACCTGTTCAGTGCCTAAAATAATAAGCCAATCAGATGAAGTTATCAAAATTTTAAAAACCATAGGAACTACACACAGGAGTTATGACTAAACTCTTTAGTTAAAAAATTGCACAGTATAGGCTCTTAACCCTAGTCTCTCCATGAAAAGGACAGAACCTCTCCTCTAGAGTGTGTCTGTGCAGTGTGGTTTGTTCATTGTTTTATTTATTCTTTCTTATAATGCCAATAATAACAGAACTACCTCCTAGGTTGTCATAAGGATTAAATGAAACAATTCTCATAAATCATATGGTGAGTGCTTAAGAAATATTACTATTATTATTTTTTGTTTTGTTTTGTTTTTGTTTTTTGTTGTTGTTGTTGTTTTGTGGTATGCGGGCCTCTCACTGCTGTGGCCTCTCCCGTTGTGGAGCACAGGCTCCGGACGCACAGGCTCAGCGGCCATGGCTCACGGGCCCAGCCGCTCCGCGGCACGTGGGATCCTCCCGGACCGGGGCATGAACCCGCGTTCCCTGCATCAGCAGGCGGACTCCCAACCACCGCACCACCAGGGAAGCCCTACTATTATTATTACTCAATAACCATCACTGAACCTGTACTATGTGATGGGCACATGGACTCTCAAAAATGGAAAAAATGAACAACATATGTATGTATCAAAGGGTTAAATTCCTTGATATCTAGAGAGAGCTCATAAAATCAATGAGAAAAACACAACCCAGTCAAAAACTGGGTAACAGATATAAATAGTTTATGGAAAGGGAAACATGTGGCTTTCAAACATAAAAATCCATTCAACCTCGCTCATAGCAAAGAGGATTAAAAACTAACCTTGACCAAGGACTCATTTTTCATAGATCAAGGTTGGGAAGAAAATTTTACATAATGTATTTGAGCAGGTGGGGGAAAACTGACAACCTCATATGTCAATGGAAAACTATCAAAATTTAAAATGCATGTAGTTTTTAGCCCAGCAATTCAACTTCTGGGATTTTTTGTGCAATTATACTTCCACATGTGCAAAAATATACACACACTAAAACATTGCTTTTATGAGCAAAAGATTGAAAAAAATGTCAAGACCCATCAATACAGTACTGGATACATGAATTATATATTTACATATATATATTTATGTATTATATATTTATAGAGCAACAAAGAACAGTAAATGGAAGGTTTATAGGCAGCAATATGGAACTAACTCCTGGGTACAATTTTAGTGAAAGAGAAAGATGTATAATGTGTGTCCACTATAGCACCAAGTGTGTTAAAAGTGTCTGCTTAAACCCTCATGCACGTCTAGACTCCTTCGGAAGTACGCTCAAGAATGTGGTAACAATGGTTGCCTCTGAGGCTGGTAACTCGGTGAGTAGAGTGAAGAGACAGGGAGAAACTTACTTTCATTAGATATACTTCCTGCATTTTGAATTTTGTGCTTTAAGCAGTGTTACATTTTCAAATAAAGAAGTACAATAATTGATTGATTGATCGAGAGAGAGAGGTGTCTCTGTCCCCAAGGAACTTGCAGTCCCATGGAAAGGGCAGGAAGAGCGTTGGATGGTCAGGGAAGATGTGTGTTCAGCCTCCACCATTTGGAACCATGATTCCTCAGGCAAGTCAGTATCTGCAAATACACGATGAGTGCAGTGACTTGGTAGGCTGTTAAGGATGAAATGGGAGGAAAGGTGTGAAAGTGATTCATCCAATGTGAGGCCCCTTGGGCTTCTGGCGAATCATTGTGAGAGCAGGATTTTGTGCTTATCTCCTTCAGAAGGAGCTACAGAGGAAGAGAAACGGCTGAGCAGGAACATGATGAGGTATTGGGCTAACTTTGCTCGGACTGGGTAAGTGAACCTCCCAGCTTCCTCCGTAACCAGGTGTTTGAGGATGAAAAATCTCACCGGGTGTTTGAGGCTGAAAATCTCTCACTTCCAGGAATCCTAATGGGGAAGGCCTGCCCCTGTGGCCGGCCTACAGTCAGACCGAGGAATACTTACAGCTGGACTTGAACATGAGCGTGGGACAGAGACTGAAAGAGCTGGAGCTGGAGTTTTGGACGGACACCCTCCCCCTGATGATGACCTCTTCCGGAACGCTCCTTGCTTCACTTTCTTTCTTAACTTTCCTTTCTCTGCTCCTGCCTTTCATTTTCTCTTTTGCTCCTTGACAGGTTATCTTTGTGTGATTCTGGTTTTCCTTCTCCTTCTGCGGTTTCTCCCACAATCATTAGCTTCATCTGTGTTTAGCTACTTTATGGAATCAGCTGCTTTAGCTGATGTTTTGGGAACTTGGGGATGATCCTTAAAGAATTATTTTCAATGTCAAAAAACGCAATTTGCCTTGGAAAGCTACCAGATTTCTTCAATAAATCTGCAGGAGGGCTGGCCTATTAGTTGGCATCATAATGATCTTGTTACTCATATAAAATAAAATAAGAATGCAAAATACGTACAGGGAACAGAATTTAGTTATGGGCTGAAAACTCTCCCCCTCTACCCCAGCATCCAAAATGAAGTGAACTTTCTAACATGTCTTGGTGTGTGTTACCTGAATTATGAGTCCTCCAACCCCCATCTAGGTGGGTTTTAGCCACGAACCAAGCATGGATGTCCTGAACATCACTGCCTTGAACTGGCTCTCTTCTCTGGCTCAGGAGATATGTTGGGGAGAGGGACATACCAGAGACCCTGCTCAGAAATGGAAACCAGACATCCTCCAAGTTCTGGAATGCAGAAGTCAAACACCAGGCAGCAAGTTCAGTCAGAGATACCAAGAAGAAAGGATGTTTTACTGATGGGGTGGAGACTAATCCATCATTCAATAAATCTACATTGGGTGCCTGAAATGTACCAGCAATAGCCCCACTGGGGATACAACGGTTAACGAAGACATACTCTCCATCAAACGGTGAGCAAACAGACAGTAAGCAAACATTCACACCAGTGACTATCTTAAGATAAAAAGTTGAAGAGTTCACTTAGTAAAGGAAGGTGTTTTAAGAAAGTGTAAGAGGGGAATGTAATTTAGGTGAAAGTCTTGGGAAGCTGTCTCTGGAGAAATAACATTTGTAATAAGAAAGGATGAATTAGGGCTTCCCTGGTGGCACAGTGGTTGAGAGTCCGCCTGCCGATGCAGAGGACACGGGTTTGTGCCCTGGTCCGGGAAGATCCCACATGCCACGGAGCGGCTAGGCCCGTGAGCCATGGCAGCTGAGCCTGCGCGTCCGGAGCCTGTGCTCCGCAA
>NC_041230.1:27930600-27951332 GCF_002837175.3 Physeter macrocephalus | reverse complement strand
CAGTGAGAGGCCCACGTACTGCAAAAAAAAAAAAAAAAAAAAAAAAAAGATGAATTAAAGTTAACCAGATGATAAGTAGGGAGAATGTTATACATACCATTATTCAAAGGATGCACTTTTACTTTTTATATCCATATAATTCCTGTTATATCCATATAATTTACCCAGGTAATTAGTATTTATTTCTGATTCCTTCAAAATTACACGAGGTACATAGAATAGGAGGGTCTCTGAAATGTTAGTAACTTACAGTTCTTCTGGGTCAGAGATCTTCAACTTATAGCCTGAATCTGACCCCTAGAAGAGTTTTGGTTAGCTCATACAATGTCAAATATGTTTTGGAATTAGTTTCCACCTAATTTTAAATTAGGGACATTTCACATTAAGCCATATTTCCAGCTTCTCAAAAACAACAACAACAGATCCGGCAACGTTAGAACTGTATTCCCACATGGTAACTAGGGCTTCTGAAAGCCCATATAACACCTTCGTGCAAATCAGAAGGTATCCTTTCCTCAAAACCCTCTACAGAAAATATCTACATCTATGATGTGAATGACATGTCCTCTGAAATAGTGTCCTTTTGCAGTGCACAACCTTCATAACTGTTCTCAGCAACCCTGATAAAACAATCTGCAGGAGCTGAGGAGTGGCTATCCCTTTACAAAGGCATGAACTCTCAACTTTCCCCAGTCCTCACTATTCTCCATTGTTTTGGTCCTGGCCCATCTCACTCACTGATATTACCTGCCCCCTGAAGGTGTTTAAATTTGGACCCCTTACGTCTCATTTTACAGTAATCTGCAAGGGTGAAGGGACTCACCCAAGATCACTTGTGAGTTAGCAGCAAGTCAACACCAGGCCTTGAGTCTCTTGTCTCTCCAGCACAAGACTCTTCCTGCCATGCTGCCTGCCTCCCTCAGCAGATGGTCCAAAGCTGTTGGATTATCTCTAGATTAGGTGATTTTGAGAGTTGTGGATCAGTGATGTTCGGGCCATTTTATGGCTGTTAAAAGAGGGACTGAGCCGCATACAAGCAAGCTGGAAATTCAGTTGCCTCTGCAGCTGCAGAAGGCTAATTTCTACATTGGTATTTGGCAAAACTAACAGCTAGAAAAATACCACTCAACTCATATTTTTAAATATTATTATATTAAATGAAATTACACATTATTTATATACTGCTTGCAGTCCTAGTGTCATCAAATATGGTTCTTATTTTGGTTGGTACCTTGCAGGAGAGAGCATATATCCACTTCATCCAGATACAGGGCGCTCTTCCCTCCTTGTTCCTGTCCACATGCAATCAAATGTTTTATCAAATTAAAGTTGAAATATAAATGACAGTTGGCATCCAGGTTTTTTCCATTTAATTCAGAATTTTACATGGGGTATAAGTAGAAGATACACTTGGAGGGGTTTTCCAAAATCCAGTGCCCTTCCACACCCAGTCCAACTTAGGCATAATCTTCTTGGGTAGGACTTGGGAATCTATATTTTCAGTTTTTACATGTTCAGTGCACACCCTGAATAAGAACTGCTGAGCATTAAGCATGTGTCATATGTATTTTCCAAGTTGCCAGAGGGTCTTTAAAAAATCAGCTTTTATGGGGCATGGCCAAGATGGCAGAGTAGGAAGATCCCAATTTCACCTATATTCATGGGCACACCTAAATTACACCTATTTACAGACCAATTATCAATGAGAATGACCTGAAGACTAGCAGAAAAGATCTTGTATAATTAAAGATATTAATTTTAAAAGGAACTACAATGAGATGGGTAGGAGGTGCAGAGATGTCATATAGTCAAGATCCATACCCCCGCGTAGGCAACCCACAAACAGGATTATAATTACAATTGCAGAGGTTCCCCTCAAGAGTGAGGGGTCAAAGCCGCACACTGGGCTCCCCAGTCCAGGGGTCCTGCACTGGGAAGATGAGCCCCTAGAACATTTGGCTTGGAAGGCCAGTGGGTCTAACTTTCATGAGAGACAGAGGGCTGTAGAAAATAGATACTCCATTCTTAAGGGCACACACAAAATTTCACATGCTTGGAGATCCAGGGCAGAAGCAGGAATTTGAAATGATCTGGGTCAGACTCATTACAGAAGGCGAACATCACCCTGATACTGAAACCAGGCAAAGATATCACAAAAAAGAAAATTGCAGGTCAATATCACTAATGAACATAGATGCAAATTCCTTAACAAAATATTAGCAAATTGAATTCAACAATGCGTTAAAAGGAACATATACCATGATCAAGCAGAATTTATGCCAGACATGCAAGGATAGTTCAATATCTGCAAATTGATCACTGTGAAACACCACATCAACAAATTGAAGAATAAAAATCATATGATAATCTCAATAGATATAGAAAAATCTTTGGACAAATTTCGACATCCATTTATGATAAAAACTCTCAAAAAAAGTGGATGTAGAGGGAACAAATCTCAACATAATATAGGCCATATATGACAAACCCACAGGTAACATCATACTCAATAGTGAAAAGCTGAAAGCATCTCCTCTAAGGTCAGGAACAAGATAAGGATGCCCACTTTCACCACTTTTATTCAACTTAGTACTGGAAGTCTTAGCCACAGAACTTTGAAAAGAAAAAGAAATAAAAGGAATCCAGATTGGAAAGAAAGAAGTAAAACTGTTACTGTTTGCAGATGACATGATACTATATATAGAAAATCCTAAAGACACCACTGAAAAAAAATTAGAACTCATCAATGAATTCAGTAAAATTGCAGGATACAAAATTAATATACAGAAATCTGTTGTGTTTCTATACACTAACAATGAGCTACCAGAAAGAGAAATTTAGAACACTATTCCATTCACAATCACATCAAAAAGAATAAAATACCTAGAAATAAATCTAACTAAGGTGATAAAAGACCTGTACTCAGAAAACTGTAAGACACTGATGAAGAAATTGAACATGACACAAACAAATGGAAAGATATACCATGCTCATGGATTGGAAAAATTGACATTGTTAAAATGACCCTACTACCCAAGGCAATCTACAGATTCAACACAATTCCTATCAATATACCTATGGAATTTTTCACAGAACTAGAACTAGTATTTCCAAAATTTGTATGGAAATACAAAAGACCCAGAATAGCCAAAACAATATTGAGAAAGAAGAACAAAACTGGAGGTATCATGTTTCTTGAAATCAAACTCTGGTACAAAGCTACAGTAATCGAAACAGTATGATACTGGCACACACACACACACACACACACACACACACACACACAGACATATAGATCAGTGGAACAGAAGAGAGAGTCCAGAAGTGAACTCACACTTATATGGTCAATTAATGTAGGACAAAGTTAGCAAGAGTATACAATGGGGTAAAGACAGCCTCTTCAATAAATGGTGCTGGGAAAACTGGACAGCAACATGCAAAAGAATCAAACTAGACTGCTTTCTCACACCATATACAAAAATACATTCAAAATGGATTAAAGACTTGAATGTAGGACCCGAAACCATAAAATTTGTAGAAGAAAACATAGGCAGTACATTATATGACATCAGTCTTAGCAATATTTTTTTTTGGATCTGTCTCCCCAGGTAAGGGAAACAAAAGCCAAAACAAACAAATGGGGCTACATCAAACTAAAAAGGTTTTACACAACAAAGGAAGCTATCAACAAAACAAAAAGGCCATCTGTTGAATGGGCGAAGATATTTGCAAATGATATATATGATAAGGGGTTAATATCCAAAATATACAAAGAACTCATAGAACTCAACATCGATAAAACAAACAACCTGATTTTAAAATGGTCAGAGGACCTAAACAGACATTTTTCCAAAGAAGATATACAAAGGCCAACAGGCACATGAAAAGATGTTCAGCATCACTAATCATCAGGGAAATGAAAATCAAAACCACAATGAGATATCACTCACACCTGTTAGAATGACTATCATCAAAAAGACAACAAATAGCAAGTGTTGGGGAGGATGTGGAGGAAAGGGAACCCTTGGCACTGTTGGTGGGAATGTAAATTTGGTGCAGCTACTTTGCAAAACAGTATGGAGAATTCTAAAAAAAATGAAAATAGAACTGCCATATGATCCAGCAGTTTTACTCCTGGGTATTTTTCCAAAGGAGACATAAACACTAATTTGAAAAGGTATATGTATCCCTGTGTTCATTGCAGAATTATTTACAATAGGTAAGATATGGAAGCAACCTAAGTGCCCATCAATAGATGGACATAGAAGATGTGGGGTGTGTGTGTGTGTGTGTGCCTGTGTGTGTGTATATGGCTGAGTATATATATATACTCAGCCATAAAAAAGAATGAAATCTAGCCATTTTTGACAATATGGATTGACCTAGAGGTTATTACGCTAAGCAAAATAAGTCAGGCAAAGAAAGACAAATATCATGATTTCACTTATATGTGGAATCTAAAACACAAAACAAATGAACAAACATAACGAAACAGAAACATAGTTGTAGATGCAGAGAACAAACAGGTGGTTGTCAGTCGTAGATGCAGAGAACAAACAGGTGGTTGTGGGGGTTGCAGGGAAGAGAACAGGGGAAGGAGATTAAGAAATACAAACTTCAGCTGTAAAAAAATGAGTCATGGATGTGAAATACCCAGTGTGCAGAATATAGTCAATAATTATGTGTTATTGTATGGTGAGAGATGGTAACTAGACTTATCATGGTGCTTTTTTTGAAATATATAGAAATAACAGATCACTATGTTGTGTAACAGGAACTAACAGTGTTGTAGGGCAATTACACTTCAAACAAACGAGCGAACAGAAACTAGCAAACATATAAAAAGAGATTGTATTTGTGGTTACTAGAGGCAGGAGTGAGGGAGGGGAAATTGCATGAATGTTGTCAAAAGGTACAAACTTCCAGTTATCAGATAAATAAGTACTAGAGATATAATGTACAGCATAATAAATATAATTAACACTGCCATATGTTATAAAGAAAGTTGTTAAGAGGGTAAATTCTAAGAGTTTTCATCACAAGGAGAAAAAGCTTTTCTGTTTCTTTAATTTTGTATCTGTATGAGATGATGGCTGTTCACTAAACTTACTGTGGTCATCATTTCATGATACATATAAGTCAAATCATTATGCTGTACACCTTCAGCTTACACAGTGCTATATGTCAATTGTATCTCAACAAAACTAGAAGAAAAAAATTAGCTTTCATATCTGCCTGATGTGGATATATCACAATCTCTTTAGCCAGTAGTGTGCTCCTGGATATTTATGGGCATAATTTGATGAGTAACTTTGGGAATGAGTACTTTTACTTTTTTACTTTTTTGTTATTTTTTTTTTACAGTCCAGGTCTTTTATTTTCTTTACACCCATCATGCCATGAATTCATAGGGAATGGGCTCCAACAGTTCAGGCTCCTTTCCATTGGTTCTCATGAAGTGTGCTTCTCTGGGTGGAGCAGGCTGGCGCTTCAGTTGACCCCAAGTACCTTTCTCTTTGGCTTCCTTCTTTTTCTGAACATTTTCCTTCACTAGTTTCAGGAAGCTGTCTCGGCTCTTAGAGTGCTTAATATGCTCGATAGGCACATTAATTCTTTTGGCAAGAATCTTGCCCTTAACTTGTTTGTTTATAATGATGCCAACAGCATGCTGGGTAACATTGTAGACTCTCCCAGTTTTACCATGGTAACATTTGTGGGGCATTCCTTTTTGAACAGTGCCCATTCCCTTGATATCTACAGTATCACCTTTCTTGTAGATTCGCATGTATGTGGCCAAAGGAACAACTCCATGTTTTCTAAAAGGCCTAGAGAACATGTAGCGGGTGTTCCTCCTCTTTCCCTTTGTGTTGGTCATTTTGGAGAATTAATGGAAGATGGCAGTTACGGCCAAAAGGTGAGTACTTTTACTTTTTAAAATTACTCCTGGCTTCTGGATTTGCAGAAGATCAACTGGATCAAAGGCCCTTTGATTTGATTTGATTTTTAAATTTATTTATTTTTTATAAATTTATTTATTTTATTTATTTATTTTGGGCTGCGTTGGGTCTTCGTTGCTCTGTCTGGGCTTTCTCTAGTTGTGGAGAGCGGGGGCGGCTCTTCATTGCGGTGGGTGGGCTTTTCACTGCGGTGGCTTCTCTTGTTGCAGAGCACGGACTCTAGGCACGTGGGCTTCAGTAGCTGCGGATTGCAGGCTCCAGAGCGCAGGCTGAGTAGTTGTGGCGCACAGGGTTTAGTTGCTCCATGGCATGTGGGATCTTCCCGGGCCAGGTCTCGAACCTGTGTCCCCTGCATTAGCAGGCAGATTCTTAACCACTGTGCCACCAGGGACACCCCAAGGGCCCTTTTAAAATTACTCTCCTTACGTTCTACAAATTCAATTCCATAGGGTCACATCACTTCACACTCATCAACAATACAAGTACATGTATTTCACAATCACTTCTGCTTTTTCATCGTTGTAAAAACATAAAACATTTAACACTTTCTTGCAAATTTTAAAAATTATTTATTTACAGAAAAATCCTTTATTTTTTTCAAACAATCTTGAATTTGAATTACTAAATCAAACCCAAACAAAACTTTAGAGACAAATCAGCCTTCGCCTGTGAATTTCCTCTCATCCAGCAGAGGTCAGCAATGTAAAAGGGGAAAAAAAATTCCCTTCCCTCAGGGATCCTGGGATGCAGGTATATGATACCCTAGAACTTAGAAGGAAAAGAAAACCATACAAAATAGTTAAGTTACAAACCTATACCATTAATCATTGTCCCTTTTCCCTGTAAGATTTGGAAAGGGGAAAAGTACAGTTCATTACCTCAAAAGACTGAAATGACTTACAGGCAGAACAGAGTTTGGGGCCAGCAGTTTTTTTCTTTCCTGTTTTTTCTACTTTCCCATCAAGTCCCTAGGAGCCTGCCTCAGATGGGCAGAAAGTAGTTCCTTCCCCTGTGTGTCCCTATTCTTTCTACTCTTGCCTCAGTGGCCCTTTGGGCTCTGGACCTTTCTGCGTGACCCCCAAAGCCCGATTCTTCTCCCTCTCAGCCTCTGGTCTTGGCTGAAAGTCACGGGTTTTCCCTCCTGGCAGAGGTGGAACAAGGTGCAAGGTGGGCTCAGGACCTGTACCTGGGAAGCTGCCGTGCCTGGCACTGCCCCAGGTAACAAATCTACAAGATGAACCCCCTTCCCACAGCTGAGACTGACCCAGCCCGCCATAGCCCTTCTGCCCTGCTAAAAGTTTGTAAGTGTGCACCTCATTTTATTCCCTAGGAAGGGAGGAGTGAGGAGAGAAAAACCTGTCACTTGATTATGTCCAAATACAAGGGAATTCCCGGGCAAAGAGGTTGCTGTGCTCCATGGATGGGTTGGGTCTCAAATTGGGACCTAAAGAATGGATGGGGGGTTAAAGGCCAGCAAAGGTGTGTGGAAGCTAGACCATAAATGTGCAGGGCGGGGAGAGGGCCAGCCCAGTGGGCAGCATGGCTGGTATTGTCACAGTTGCTAGAGCACAACTTTGAGGCTTAGGGAACAGCTTTTATACCTTGACCTGTAGGAAACAGATTTCTTTGTTTAGAATGGGATGATTGATAAGAGGTGAATTTATCTACCCATCCATCCATTCATCCACTATCTATCATCTCTATCTATCTATCTATCTATCTATCTATCTATCTATCTATCTATCTATCTATCTATCTATCTATCTATCTATCTATCTATCTATCTATCTATCTATCTATCTATCTATCTATCTATCTATCTATCTATCTATCTATCTATCTATCTATCTATCTATCTATCTATCTATCTATCTATCTATCTATCTATCTATCTATCTATCTATCTATCTATCTATCTATCTATCTATCTATCTATCTATCTATCTATCTATCTATCTATCTATCTATCTATCTATCTATCTAGGCTCCTTTATAGGCATATCTCATTTTATTTCACTTGACTTTACTATGCTTTATAGATATTGCATTTTTTACAAATTAGAAGTCTGTGGCAACCCTGTGTGGAGCAAATCTATCGGTGCTATTTTTCCAAAAGAATTTGCTCACTTTGTGTGTCTATGTCACATTTTGGTAATTCTCACAATATTTCAAACATTCTTCATTATTATATGTGTTATGGTGATCTGTGATGAGTGATCTTTGATCTATTGTAATTTTTTTTGCATTGCCAGGAACCATGCTCATATAAGATGGCAAACTTAATAAATGTTTTGTGTGTTCTGACTACTCCATTGATGGACCATTCCCCTCTGTCTCTCCCTCTCCTCAGGCCTCCCTATTCTCCAAGACAAAACTATACTGAAATTTGGCCAGTTAAAAACCCTACAGTGGCCTCTCAATATTCGAGAGAAAGAAAGAGTTGCACGTCCCTTATTTCAAATCAAAAGCTAGCAATGAGTAAGCTTACTAAGGAAGGCATGTTGAAAGCTGAGATAGACTGAAAGCTAGGCCTCTTGTGCCAAACTGTTAGCCTCACTGTGAATGCAAAGGGAAAGTTCTTGAAGGAAATTAAAAGTTCTGCTCCAGTGAACACACTAATGATAAGAAAGCAAAACAGCCTTATTGCTGATATGGAGAAAGTTTTAGTGGTCAGATAGAAGATCAAACCAGTCACAACATTCTCTTAAGCCAAAATCTAATCTAGAGCAAGGCCCTGACTTCCTTTAATTCTGTGACAGCTGAGAGAGGTGAGGAAGCTGCAGAAGAAAAGTTTGAAGCTAGATGAGCTTGGTTCATGGGGTTTAAGGAAAGAAGCTGTCACCATAACATAGAAGTACCAGGTGATACAGCAAGTGCCAAAGTAGAGACTGCAGCAAATCATCCAGATTATCTAGCTAAAATCATTAGTGAAGGTGGCTACACTAAACAATATATTTTCAATGTAGATTAAACAGCCTTATTTTGGAAGAAGATGCCATTCTAGGATTTTTATAGCTAGAGAGGAGAAGTCAATGTCTGGCTTCAAAGCGTCAAAGGACAGGCTCTCTTGTTAGGGGCTAAAGCAGCTGGTGACTTTCAGCTGAAGTCAATGCTCATTTACCATTCTGAAAATCCTAGGGCCCTTAAGGATTATTCTAAATCTACTCTGTCTGTGCTCTATAAATGGAACAACAAAGCCTGGATGACAACACATTTGTTTGCAACATGGTTTGCTGAATATTTTAAGCCCATTGTTCAGACCTATTGCTCAGGAAAAAAAGATGCCTTTCAAAACATTACTGCTCATTGACAGTGCACCTGGTCACCCAAGAGCTCTGATGGAGATGTACAAGATTGTTATTGTTTTCATGCTGCTAACACAACATCCATTCTGCAGCCCATGGATCAAGGACTAATTTCAACTTTCAGGTCTTGTTATTTAAGAAATATATTTCATAAGGCTATAGCTGCCACAAATAGTGATTCCTCTGATGGATCTGGGCAAAGCACATTGAAAACCTTCTGGAAAGGATTCATCATTCTAGATGCCATTAAGAACATTCATGATTCATGGGAAGAGATCAAAATATCAACACTAACAAGAGTTTAGAAGAAGTTGATTCCAGCCCTCATGGATGACTTTGAAGGGCTCAAGACTTCACTGGAGGAAGTAACTGCAGATGTGATGGAAATAGCAAGAGAGCTAGAATTAGAAGTGAAGACTCAAGATGTGACTGAATTGCTGCCATCTCGTGATAGAACTTTAACGGATGAGGAGTTGCTTCTTATGGATGAGCAAAAGAGTGACTTCTTGAGATGGACTCTACTCCTGGTAAAGATGTTGTGAAGATTGTTAAAATGACAACAAGGATTTATGATACTATTGTACATAAATTTAATTGGTAAAGCAGCAGCAGGGTTTGGGAGAATTGACTCCAATTTTGAAAGAAGTCAAACTGTGGGTAAAATGCCATCAAACAGCATTGCATGCTACAGAGAAATCATTCATGCTACAGAAAAATCATTCAATCAATCAGTGCACAGACTGCATTGTTGTCTTATCTTTAAAAATTGCTGTAGTCAATCCAGCGTTCAGCAACCACCTCCCTGATCAGTCAGCAGCCATCAACATCGAGGCAAGATGCTCCACCAGCAAAAAGATTATGACTTGCTGAAGGCTCAGATGATTGTTAGTGTTTTTTAGCAATAAAGCATTTTTAAATTAAGGTATGTACATTGGTTTTCTAGACATAATGCTATTGAAGACTTAATAGACTGTTGTAGGATGTAAATATAACTTTTTTTTTAAACATCTTTATTGGAGTATAATTGCTTTACAATGGTGTGTTAGTTTCTGCTTTATAACAAAGTGAATCAGTTATACATACACATATGTCCCCATATCTCTTCCCTCTTGCGTCTCCTTCCCTCCCACTCTCCCTATCCCACCCATCCAGGCGGTCACAAAGCACCGAGCTGATCTCCATGTGCTGGGAAGCCAAAAAATACAGAGATTGCCCATCTCCTCACTTTCAGTCTGTGTGCATCTTTAGTTCTGAAGTGAATATCTTTTTCTCTTCACCCGTATAATGTGAATGTATTCTGCATGCTGTTGTCCTATAGGTCCCTTAAGTTATCTTCACTTTTTAAAGTTCTTTTTTTCTCTTTGCTGCTCTGTTTTGTTGAGTTCCACTGCCCTGTCTTCCAGATCACTGATTCTTTTCAGTGCTTCTTCTATTCTGCTGTTGAACCCCTCCAGTATATTTTTCAGTTCACTTATTGTATTCTGCAGCTCTGTGATTTGTGTGACTTTCTCATATTTACTCTTTGTTGAAGTTCTGCTGTGTTCATCCATCCTCTCCCAAGTTTCGTGAGCATCTTCATGACCATTACTTTTACATTTTTATCAGGTAAATTACCCATCTCTGTTTCATTAATGTTTTTTCTGGGGTTTTATCTTGTTCTTTCATTTGGAAAATATTCTTCTGTCTCCTCATTTTGCTTGGCTCTCTGTGTTTGTTTCTATGTATTAGGCAAAACAGTCTTGAAGGAGCAGACTTGAGTAGGAGATCAAGACTTATCATTAATTAACCTTGACCTAGCTCTTGGTCATCTCTTAATCATTTGTGATTGTCTAAGCAGCCTGATTTTTTCTTTCTAGGTCCCAGTTTTTGAGGGTGTCAAGAACTTTCTGATTTTTTCAGATCCCTGGAACCCAGAAATATAATACCCCTTGCCACCAGAGTGAACCACTCAGTGGGTATCCCCATTATGGGCTGCATGTGTCTGCTGGCTTTGGTGGGGCCACAGGAGTAATGCAGGGGCAGTGTATTTGCCCGGTCAGGTTTGGTGAGACTGTGGGAACAGCACAGGTGCAGGGCACTCACCCAACTGGCTTTGGTGGGGCTGCAGAAGTGGTAGGGCTGAGGTACTTGCTTGGCCAGCTTTGACTGGGGCCAAGGGAGAGTCTCAGATGCCAGACATGCCCCCTGGTGCGAACAGGTCAGAGGGAGTGCAAAAAAGGTGTCTGCCAAGCCGATGCTAACAAGGTAGAAGGAGAAGCAGAAAGGGTGCCCACCAGTGCTGGTGTCCCCAGAGAGTGTCCTAATAGGTTCCTGGCCCTCCAGCATATGCTTTAGGATTAACAAATAAATCTTCTTCACATATGGTCTAGGCATTTTTCAAACTTCTGCTTTTGTGCTTGGTCCCAGGGCAAATGAGTCTGTGTACAAGCTCTTAAAGAAAGAAATCTCCATTCCCTATAGGCCTGTGGTTCTCCTGAACATAAGCCCTGTTGGTTTTCAAAACCAGGCATCCTGGGGACTGTCTCTCCAGTGCAGGTCCCAAGGGTTAGCATGCCTGATGTGGGGCACAAACCCCTCACTCCTCAGGGATAAGCAGTGCATTTGTGAGATCCCTCCTGCTTGTGGGTCACCATACTGGGGATGGGGTTTGGGGAAGACTGCAACTCTGCCTCTCCTACCCATCTCAATGTGGCCCTTTGTTGTGGAGGAGCTGATCTACTACTGTGAGTATATATTTACCTTTAGCAGTGAGATTTTTTCTTTTGTAATTTTCATATCTCTACCTGTTGTCTTTTCATTTCTTCTTAGAGAAGTCCCTTTAGCATTTATTGTAAAGCCAGTTTTCTGGTGCTGAACTCTTTTAGCTTTTGCTTATCTATAAAACTCTTTGTCTTGCCTTCAAACCTGAATGATAGCCTTGCCAGGTAGAGTATTCTTGACTGTAGGTTCTTCCTTTCATGACGTTAAATATATCATGCCACTCCCTTCTGGCATGCAGAGTTTCTGCTGAAAAGTCAGCTGATAGACTTATGGGAGTTTCCTTGTACATAACTAGTTGCTTTATCCTTGGTGCTTTTAATAGTCTCTGTCATTAACTTTTGCAGTTTTAATTACAGTGTGTCTTGGTGTGGACCTCTTTGGTTTGATCTTGTTTGGGACACTCTGTACTTCCTAGACCTGGATGTCTGTTTCCTTTCCCATGTTAGGAAAGTTTTCAGCTATCATTTCTTCAAATAAGTTTTCTGCCCCTTTCTCTCTCTCTTCTCCTTCTGGGACCCCTGTATTGCAAATGTTAGTATACTTGATGCTGTCCCAGAGGTCTTTTAAACTCTTGTAATTTTTTTTTTTTTTTTTTTTTGGTGGTACGCGGGCCTTTCGCTGTTGTGGCCTCTCCTGTTGCGGAGCACAGGCTCCGGACGTGCAGGCTCAGCGGCCATGGCTCACGGGCCTAGCCGCTCTGCGGCATGTGGGATCTTCCCGGACCGGGGCACGAACCCGTGTCCCCTGCATCGGCAGGCGGACTCTCAACCACTGCGCCACCAGGGAAGCCCTAAACTATTGTAATTTTTTAAAATTCTTTTTTTTCCTGTTGCGCTTCAATGAGCCCCACTACTCTGTCCTGTAGTTCACTGATTTGTTCCTCTGTATCACCTAGTTTACTGCTGATTCCTTCTAGCGTATTTTTAATTTCAGTTATTATAGTCTTCAGTTCTACTTTTCTTTATATTTTCTAACTCTTTGTTATACTTCTCACTGTGTTCATCCATTCCTCTCCTGAGTTTGTTGAGCATCTTTATATTTATTACCTTGAACTCTTTATTGAGTAGATTGCTTATCTCCACTTTGCTTAGTTCTTCTTCCAGGGTTTTATCTTGTTCCTTCATTGTGACATATTTTTCCATTGCCTCATTTTGCCTAACTCAGTTTTTATTTTTGTGTATTAGATAGGTCAGTTACATTTCCCAATCTTGGAGAAGTGGCCTCATGTAGGGGTTGTCCTATAGGGCCCAGCAGCACACTCCCCTCTGGTCACCAAAATTATAGGCTCTAGTGGTGCCATCTATGGGGGCTGCATGGGTCCTTCTATTTTGGCATGGCCGACTACTGTGAGTCCACCGGTAGGTGGGGCTGGTCCCTGGCCCCGGTGGCTGCCAGTGGGTCCTGGGGCCAGAGCCGTCCCAGGGCTGGTCCCAGCCCATTGGTGGCAGGGCCATGTGCCAGTGTGGCTGGCTTTTGAGGCTGGGTGGTTTTATGGCTGGTGCTATCCTGTTAGTGGGTGGGGCTGGGTCCTCGGCCTGCTGATGGGCAGGGCTATGTCCCAGAGTGGCTGGCTGCTCAGCCTAGGGGGTCCTGGGACTTGTGCCAACTAGCTAGGGGACAGTTAAGATTCAGTGCTAATAAACTAGAGGAAGAGCTCCAAAATGGCACTTGCCAGCACCAGCGTCCTTGTGGTAGAACAAGCTCCCATAAATGGCTTATGCTGTAATCTTTTTCTCTAGGGGGAATCCCTGTTGCCTCCTGCCTATTCAGGAGGCTCTCCAAGATTAGCTGGTGGGTCAGATCCAGGCTCCTTTCAAGTTGCTGCCTCTGTGCTGGGTCTAGGAGTATGTGATATTTTATGTGCACCCTTTCCCACAGCCCTCCAGGTCTCCTGTATGCTGGCCTTCAAAGCCAGAGATTCTGGGGGCTGGTCTTCCTTGTGCAGATTCCCCAGGTTGAGGGGCCTGATATAGGGCTCAGACTCCTCGCTCCTTGGAGAGAACCTCTTCAACTGTGATTATCCTCCCATTTGTGGGTCACCTACACAGGGGGTGTGGGTCTTCTTTGTCCGTCCTCTCATATTGTGTCTCCTTCTCTGTATCTTAGCTGTGGAAGACCTCTTCTGCTAGTCTGCAGGTCATTCTCATTGATAGTCGCTCTATTTGGTGTGCCTGTTGGAGGAGGTTAGCTCAGGGTCTTCCTACTCTGCCATCTTGGCCACTCCCTTACAACGTGGTTTTCCTGAAAATAAGTTACTCAGTGGGAAAAGCTGACCACTGAGGGTCAGCTGGTAACATAAGGATGGGACAACCTTGTCCACCGTCATGACCACTAGGTAGGTGACCAGGCGTTGTCTTCCTCACTGTTACTACAGCCACTTCCTTGAACTTCAGGAATCTTTTCCTTTTGACACTCAAATCTCTGGACAGAAATCACATTATGTTGATGCTGCCACAGTCCTTCTGGTGCTCTGTTGTGATCAGGTGATTGGATTCCCCAGATTCAATCCAATTCTGGGACTGACAGAAGCAGAGCACATGTGGGGAAATTTAGCCGGGGTGGATCTTGGAGGGGAGAGCTGCACTCTTGATGTGCATAAATTGGGAGTATCTGCATCCCCCACTTTCACAGCTACCTGGCACCTCTAATCCAGAGTGTTGTCTATTGTCTCCATTCTGCATTCATCTTTCGGGGCCTCCCTCCTCCCCATGCATCGACTTTCACTCTCTCTGCCCTAAAAGCAGTGGTCATTGTTCTGTCATCTTTCAGCTTCCAGAGTGCTGTTGCCATCGTCTCCTCTTCCACTTTGGACACATGGGCTTGTGCCTTTACAGACTTTATTTTACTGTCCTTTTAGAAAAACTGGGGGAGGGAGTGAAAATAAATTCAAGTTTTTATCCTCCTTCTTTAATAGCAAGTGCCAAACTGCTTTTTTTAATGAACACTTAAAAACAATATTATGTATGTTTCTACACTTTTGACTGCTACATAGCATCCCATAGTAGAAATACTTAATAAATTATTTACTATCATTGGTCATAGGTTATTTCATACTTTTTACTACTATCAGTATCATTGAGGTGAACAATCAGTCTGATTCAGACATCTTAGGGCTCATTCAGAATTATTCCTCAATAGAAAATAGCTAGGGCAATGAAGATACCCTTCTTAAGTATTTGGATAGATTTTGCCAAATTGCCCCAAGAAAGGCTGTACTAATTTATCTCCCACATCAGTGGTGGAAGTTCCTGTTTTTCTACACTCTTGTCAATAGTGGCACAACCATTAAAATAGTAGTGAGATGATTCCTTGCCAACTTGACAGGTACAGTTTGAGTATCTGGTTTTAACTTGCACATCTTGATGTTCATGCTTATTGTATATTGAAATGACATTTTATATGTGTGTAGCTTGAAGGGTACTTGAAACCTGGGTGATGGGTTGGGGGAACCGTGGACTGACTCAGCCTCCCACATACACACTGGTGCCCACCCCTCAATGTGCTCCCAACCTGCTACCATAGAAGGACAAGTAGGCACAGAACAGACAATGATTCAGGGGATCTCAGTCGGTTACAACTTCCCCGCGGCTCCTGTGACCTTTCAGAGTGAGAACTGAGAGCTCACATCAATAGGTCCTGGGATTTGGCAAAACTTTTTGCCATCTAGCGTTTTGGAAACGCTTATGTCTTATTCTTGCTGAGGCCTGTGGGAGCCCCAAAGGCCAAGCTTTCACCTGCAGAAAACATCTGTCTTTGGAAAGGAGAGCCTCACCCTCCACCCTCCCAGTGAGTGTTTGGGAGGTTCCTTTTCAGAGTAACCCTCTTGGCCTCTCCAGTGGCTTACCTGCTTCTGCCAGATTCTACTTTTGGAAACACCCTTGTTATCGTGTCATTACCATTGCAATGGCTCCCCATTGTCTGTCCAGGGTGAAACCCAGTTCCCCTTAGCTTGGCACTGTGCCCTCTGTCCTTTATTCACCTTTCAGCCTCTGCTGACCTCCCCAGGAAGCCTTCAAATCCACCTTGCACGGCTGCTAATGTCCTTTCTTCTCTGTGCTCCAAATTCTGTTCACCTCTTAATGCCCAGTATGATCAGAAGTCATGGAAAGTTTTGGGCGTTTATATATATGTTTATATTTTGACAATTCCAGGATAAAAAAAACACTTCTGTAGTTGGAGGTCACTGTATTTGCCCAGATGTCTATAAAAAATCTATAATACTAATTTGAACTTTTTCCAGAATATAATTCAATCTTAACTTTTCTAGGTCTAAATTTTTACATGTCTTTCTGATTCACCCTTTTTCCTTTTTGACTCTTAAAAGGCTGAAGGAAAGCTTTATAGAGTAGTCCTAGCAAGTAAGGACTGGATTTACAATCAGGCTACTGTAATTTAAATCAAAGAAACAGAAAAACTCAGTGTTTACCAAAGTGTAGTACTTATTCCCAGAGTTATGCAAGGTCATTTTAGATGGTGTGCAAGCAAACTTTAAAGGGTTTATATAATGGTTACATGTTTATTTTGCTATGAATTAGGAAAAAATCTCTAATATCAAATCCATGATTTAATGGCTATTAATTGTGGCAGGAATTGCTAGCTGTCCATTAAAATCCATCCTGCTTTGTTTGGTGCACAACCAGACCACGTTTCCCAGCCTTCCTTGCAATTAGACTGACCGTGTACCTAAGTTCTTTCCAGTAGAACCTGAGTGGAAGTGAGGACTGTCACGTCCAGGACTGGCCCAATTTTCCCCATATTCACTCTTTCCTGCGCCTCCCCACTCCAGCTGGACTAGATTTAACACCAACTACAACATTAGAAGCCATGAATTAAAGATGGCAAAGCCATCATTGTGTAGATCAGGGGTCAGCAAACTATGGCCCATGGGCCAAATCTGGTCCACCACCTGTTTTGGGTTTTTTTTTTTTAACATCTTTATTGGAGTATAACTGCTTTACAATGGTGGGTTAGTTTCTGCTTCTGTACAACAAAGTGAATCAGCCATATATATACATATATCCCCATATCTCCTCCCTCTTGCGTCTCCCTCCCACCCTCCCTATCCCACCCCTCTAGGTGGTCACAAAGCACCGAGCTGATCTCCCTGTGCTATGCGGCTGCTTCCCACTAGCTATCTGTTTTACATTTGGTAGTGTATATATGTCCATGCCATTTCTCACTTCATCCCAGCTTACCCTTCCCCGTCCCCGTGTCCACAAGCCCATTCTCAATATCTGCGTCTTTATTCCTGTCCTGCCCACCACCTGTTTTTAAAGTAAAGTTTTACTGAAACATAGTCGTGCCCATTTGCCTAGGTATTGTCCATGCTGCTTTTGCTATAACAGTAGAGATGAGTAGTTCCATGGAGACCATATAACCTGCGGAGCCTAAAATATTTACTCTCTGGTCCTTTATAGCAAATGTCTGCTGACCCCCTGGTTTGATCCCTGAATGGAGGACAGCCACCCTTGTTGACCTGAACCACACCCAAGTTCTTTATATAACAAGAAATAAGCCGCTAAATTCTGAGCCTATTTGTAACCATAATTTACTCCCCTCTCTCAATACATTCTCACCCCACAGGAGCTAAACTAGGCAGCCCCACGTGATTGCCCGATGGAGACGGCATGACCACCAGTTGTTTGTACCATGTAGGGTGACCACTTGTGCCCATGGTGAGTGACTCTCTCCCCACTGGGAGCCACCCTCAGGCCAAAATTTCCACAGGTACTCTGCCTCAGTCAGTCCTAGGACTGGACTGACCCCAGGGTGTCTAGCAACACAATTACAACAGAGCATCAAAGGCCTTGAGAGGTGTGAACATAATGTGATTTCTGCCCAGTGATTTAAGTGTCAAAAGGAAGAAGGTCCCTGAAGCTCAAGGAAATGGCTACAGTAATGATGATCCTTGATGAAGCCAATGCCTGGTCACCTAACAGGTGGTCATATGGTGGACAAGTTTGTCCCTGCCCTTATATTACTAACTGACCATCAATGGTCCACTTTTCCCATTGAGTATTTATTTTCAGGTATACACTTTTGTAAATCAATTAGAGGTGTTATTACCTATATACTTATTCACTTTTTATTTTTACCATTATTTTAATTTTTAAAAATACAATGACACATTTTCCATGCTTACTATTAGTACATAGTAAGTTATACAGGTCTTCCCTTTATGGAAATGGTGTAAAATTTTTTTTGAATAAGTTTGTTAAAGTAAAAAGAATTAATCTAAAGAAAACTCGTAATAGTAGTACAGATGATATACTGATATGGCAAAAAAACATGATGTTATTATGAGAATAACTGAGGTTCCAGAAACACTGCATATGTCTAGGCTGCATTGGAAAATGCCATATAATTCTAGATTCACAGAATGTTGATCCAGGGTAGGTGGTGCATGAGAGATCACCTCACCCATAGCCACCCCTGCTTCTCACCACTCCCTTTCCAGAACAGACGCCCGAATGTCACCCAGTGTGGTTCCCAGATTTCTGGTCTCCCAGTTCAGTGTTCTCCATCATAGACAAAGCCCAGTAATGGGCCTAGTAGGACACAAGCTCATACTTGTCCAGTGCTTGTTTTGGTGTATGCTCTCCATATATCTTTTGAGTAAATTGATGGAGATGGAAAGGTTGAGGGTAGCTAATTTGGAGGCCCCACAGGTGTCTTTTCTCCTAAGACCTGCCCAACTGCTTAGGAGTTAGGGTTAGTTCCTAGGATTTTACTTTCCAGATCATTTAGTTTCATATGGGAAACCTTAGGGAGTTCCCCAAAGGAAAAGTGATAATCCCAATCAACTGCCACTGAAACCTAAGAGTTGTATTACTTATAGCTAATGTAATGCCAAAAGATTATACACATTAAGTGAAACTGAGGTTTGGCTTCAGGTTTGGTAGGCTTCAGCCTCACCCACTTCTGCAGAGTCCTTATGAGCCAGGAATGGGCATCCAGACTGCAGCCATTCACAGCAAGGTTTGGAAGGGGCTGCCTCTGTTTTTGAAATTATGGGTGTCACAGTTGGGTATGTGATTGAACAGTGAGATTAGGAGAATAATCTATCCCTTCTCTTTATATTTTGCTAAGACAGCATCCTACAGTCTTCATAGGCTAAGAACTAGGGCTGTGTTCCTAGGTTAGAAAGGCCAGATGGCCAGGGCAAAAGGCTGGATGGTTATTCCTTGAGAGGTGTGTGAATTTGTGTGTTTGAGTGTATATGTGGTGTGGTAAGTGATTAGAAACAGCCTTGTTTTCTGCTTAGGAGGACCACCTGGATTGTCCCATGTGGATAGAATTAGGGGTGCTCTTTATTAGGGTGCTCCTATGACCCATGATTCTTTCCCAGATAAAAGTAAGGGAAGAATCCCAGACGAAGTCAAATTTTATAGAAGCAATCTTCTCTAAGGGCTAACTCTAATCCTGTCACAAAGTCCCCATCCCTAACACAGGGCTCCCCCTTACTGGCCTGCCATAGTGGCTAGAATGAGTGAAAATGGGCATCCTTTATAGAATTTTGGTCTCCAGAAGCTTCATTTCAGCTATAACCTATGCCCTTAGCCAAGAACTCATGAGCTTTTCTGGGATTGTCTTGTGTTTTATAGATGCTGGTTGCTTAACTCTCTCTGATATCAGTATAGGTCTGGCCTGGACAAAAGCAGGCTTGCTAAATGAAACTGTGAAAGCAGTGTGAGCATAGGGAAGATACAGCTGCCTCCTACTGTGCTGGCCTGACTTAAATTTTAAAATGAAACTATAAAGTCTCTTTGCATCTGTCTGTATGTTTATGTGTGTAAATATGCTTGTTGTAGATGTGTGTGTATTTTCTACCTCTAGATGGCATTTCCAAAATTAATTTGTAAAAAGAGCTGTCTCTATTTAATTGGTTTAAGAAAAATTAAGTGCTTATATAAGTCAAACTCTCAGAAATATAATAGAAACTAGCCCAAATGTTTCTCAAGTTCATATGATCTAAAATAATCTCTAGTAAATAAAAGCTAGTTTAAGTTTATTGGGGTTGTTAGACATAACTTGTGCCACATTGAGAAATTTACTATGAAAATTTATGTTCCTAAAAAATATATTAAATGTATATTAAAATTTTTAAATAAGTTGAATGAGTTTTAATATCAAAAGTAAGCTGGTACAAAATTAAAATTTGGTTTTCTCACTGTTAAAAGGACAGTCTTATTGGACTATTGGTCTGTTCTTCTTAAGAGATTGTGAAAGGTTTTTCTTTACCTTTTAAAATAATCTTCCTAGAAAACAAAGATCTTGAGACTGGTTAAAATAATCTACCTATGTTTCTGTGTTGTCTTTGATTACTTAGGTAAAACTAGTCCTCTAAGTAGTAAAAGAGCTAAGTTTTGCTCAGAGTATATCACCTTCTATATTTGCCTGAGAAGTCTTTAATTGTCACTTTGGTTAAGTAGATAACTAAGTATTGTTTCACAGTGACCTGTGATCCTATTTGACTGAGTGTTTTTAAACCTTTTGTTATTTTTGACAAACTTCCCCCAAATCAAATTCTAAATGAAATCTTTTGACCTCAAACTAACTTTGGGATTTTTTGAAGGGTTCCTGGAACACCTTAAAAAATTTATTCTCTCTCCTGTAAAAAAAGAAAGATGTTAAGGCATCCCTGGTGGCAGAGTGGTTGAGAATCCGCCTGCCGATGCAGGGGACACGGGTTCGTGCCCCAGTCCGGGAA
>NC_041230.1:27913435-27930402 GCF_002837175.3 Physeter macrocephalus | reverse complement strand
ACAGTGAGAGGCCCGCGTACCACAAAAAAAAAAAAAAAAAAAAGAAAGATGTTAAACTAATTAGGTGTATTTAATATATTAAGTTACATGGGAAGCATTGTCAGAAAAGAAGTAATACTAAACTTTTTAATGTTGCATTTATGTTGGTATGTATTATAAGTGTTCCAGAAATTGCATGAAATTCCTAAAATCTGAGATGTCCTAGTATGTTATCATTTGTAATTCCAGTTATTATCTTAAAATGTTGTGTGTGTCACAGAAATAACCAAATTTCCATATCAATTGCATTGTAATGAACTCTAATCAGATCTTTAACCATGTCTATTTTAAGTCTTTTGTTATTTACATATAGTTATTGTTTTACTCTGATGCTTTTGCAAAAGCGTTCCTACAAAAGTGTTTCATCTTCAGAGAAATTCATAGAAAGGATTCTGACAGGTACTCTAGAATACAGATTCCTGTTAACTTTCAGGTAATACCACAAAACTGGGTAAGAATTTTCAGAACTCTAAGGGAAAACTAGATTCATAAAATTGCTAACAAAAGATCGAGATCAACAATAATTAATTACATAGGACTAAATGAACTGATAAAGATCATTATAATTTTTGGTGATGACTTTTTGTTTGAAACGTTGCTGGTTCTCTTATGTTTTGTTTTTCCAGATTTAAGGAAACCTGTTTTCTTTCTCTTGAAGCTATTGACAAGTTAAATCAGTTATACCTTTGTGAACAAAGACGAAACCTTTACTTTTTCTCCCTACCCAATCCCTTCAAATTTCAGAAACTCTTGAGTATTCTTTTCATGCCAGTATAGTTTGCTGTTTCAGTAAGTTCAATAAGAGTCTGTTCTCCTTGTAACAGAACACAATAACATTGGATAGATTATCAAAGTTTTTTTATTAATTAATTTACTTATTTATTTTGACTGCTCCAGGTCTTAGTTGAGGCATGCAGGCTTCTTAGTTGCAGCATGTGGACTCTTAGTTGAGGCATGCATGCAGGATCTAGTTCCCCAATCAGGGATCGAACCTGGGCCCTCTGCCTTGAGAGCGTGGAGTCTTACCCACTGGACCACCAGGGAAGTCACATATTACCAAAGTTTTGACTAGAATGTCATATTTAAAAGAGATGTAGGGACTTCCCTGGTGGCACAGTGGTTAAGAATCCACCTTCCAATGCAGGGGACCTGGGTTCGATCCCTGGTCAGGGAACTAGATCCCACATGCATGCTGCAACTAAGAGTTTGCATGCCACACTAGGAGCCTGCTGGCCACAACTAAGGAGCACACGTGCTGCAACTAAGGAGCCCTCAAGCTGCAACTAAGGAGCACGTGTGCTGCAGCTGAGCCAGCGAGCTGCAATTAAGGAGCCCGTGGGCTGCAACTAAGGAGCCCACCTGCCACAACTAAGAGCCAGTGCAACCAAAATAAATAATAAACGAAAATAAATAAAAAATTAAAAAAAAAATTCCCAGCTCCCTTAAAAAAAAAGAGAGTGAGGTATAAAAGCTCAAATTGACCAAACAACTTTAAGGAACTGCTTGAAAAAATCAGCCTGGTACCTTGCTTACAGGGTTCCCAGCAACCTTACCAGGTGAGTAAGGCAGGTCAGGTAACTTCCTGGCAGACCCAGTAACCTCAAGAAGAGAGGAATTTACCCAAACTATAGGTATTGCAGGTAAAAACTGATGGTGAGTTCTTGGCTTGGCTTCTTGGCCTTAGAGGCTTTTTAAGAGTTCAGTCTGAGATTCCTTATGAAAAGTGCCAATGAAGCAGTCTCAAAAAGAATGTATATGGTCAACTGTTCTTGCTGCACTTATGTAAATAAGCCAAATTTAATAGAAACAAATTAAGTTTTACTGTGATTATCCTTGGAAAATAAGAAATGTGGATGGTTGTAGAGAGAAAAATTATTTTTGCATAATCCTGATAATTGCCTTTGAGGTTTTGCTATATACCTGTTAATTGGACTGGATCTTGAATTCTTCTAGTTTCCTCAAAGATCTGGCTACAAATCTCCAAACTAATGTTTCCAATTATCTCCCACCCTTCTTATTTAGAATCACTAAGAACAAAGACTGCCCTTGGATCTCCTTGGAAGGATCCAGGTCTTCCTCCTACTACCCAGACGGCAGCCAAACTTCAGGAACTTGAACCTTAGATATATATCTCACAGCTGAAAAAGTCTCCGCCTGTCATCCGGTCCTGTACAAATGCTGGAGACCACCAAATCAAATTGACTGGAGAGAAGCAGCTGACATCAAGGTAGACTTCTTCCACCAAAGATGTCGGATCGGGACTTCATACTTTAACTAAATATGAAACCTTTTTTTCCCTCTCTTTCTTTCCTTTACTCTGGCATTGGCCTAGAAAGATGATGCCATTATCCATATCTCCAAGACCACTGCTAAAGTGGGTAAGTTTTCAGACTGCTGGATTTGTCATTTAAAAACCTCTTATCTGTCCGTGATGCCAGGGTCACCCTGGTCCATTTCCTTATCTCTGGTTAACAGCCCCAAACTTGAGAAACCTTGTGTCCAGGCTCTATGCAAAGAAAAGTACATGAGGAAAGGGTAACCAGAATAAAACTGCCTGTGTGGTCTACAGACCCTTTCACTGGCCTCCATGGCTGTCACCTTTCCAATCCTGAGCCAAAAATTTAAATGGGAATTACCAGGAGGCATTCAATTTTCAAGATTCGCTTCCTTTGAAGGAAGGCTCTACTTCCCTGGTTAGGAGTAAATGTAAATGAGGCTGTGATCAGGAACCTCTTCTTAACTCTTGAAAGTATTATGGAATCTGCCACTAAAGCAATAGCTCAGAAAAATTCTGAGGCTCTGGCCAAAGTTGTTTTTGATAATAGGATAGCCCTTGATTATCTTTTAGCTGAGCAAGGAGGTCTCTGTGCTTTGGCCAACACCACTTGCTACACTTGGATTAACATTTCTGCGCAAGTAACTTAGTTACATAAGAACAGTTATGTAAGATCACTGAGTAAGCCACTTGGCTTAAAAAAGTGACTTCTTCAATGAGTCTTTCTTGGACTTATTTGATTTTGATTGGTTTGGGTCTTAGGGACCATGGCTCTAGAGTGCACTCCAAACATTGAGAATTATCCTGCTAATTACAATCATAATCATTTCTGTGGTGCATTGTATTCTCTCAAAGGTTTTAAATACATGTTCCCAGCTGCTAACGACCATGCAAATGATCTCACTAAGATAAAGACACAGACCTACTAGAGCATGGACTGGAGGATGTGGGGAGGGGGAAGGGTAAGCTGTGACGAAGTGAGAGAGTGGCATGGACATATATTCACTACCAAACGTAGGGTGGATAGCTAGTGGGAAGCAGCCACATAGCACAGGGAGGTCAGCTCGGTGGTTTGTGACCACCTAGAGGGGTGGGATAGGGAGGGTGGGAGGGAGGGAGACACAAGAGGGAAGAGATATGGGAACATATATATATGTATAACTGATTCACTTTGTTATAAAGCAGAAACTAACACACCATTGTAAAGCAATTATACTGCAATAAAGATGTTTAAAAAAAAAACAAAAAGAAAGGAAGGAAAGAGAATAACCACTTAAGTATTATGAACCTGAAGCCATGACCTGTGACCGTCACGGGTATTAGACATAAACCTGATGAGCTATGGATACCACACAAAGGATCCACAAAAGTTGTGGCCGGTAGCTGAGAGTGGTGCTGATGCCTTAGATTTTGATCACATCTCTCAGTTAAGCCAAGAATTTGATCAAAAGAGGGGAAATGTTAAAAAAAAAAAAAGAAACAACAAACCCCAAATGCAGTCACTTGTGCTAAGCCCTCGTCACCAAATGAAGATTTAGTACCTAACTCAATTGTAGTTTCAACCTTCCCCAGGAATGTAATCTTAACTAGTCAGTCTGGAATTTCCTGGTCAGCACCAGTGAGGTAGTATGCCTAATAGACCCTCTTATCCCCTCAAAGAAGGTAATCCTGCCTGAAATCATCATTTTTGTTTGTTTATGACTTCCTTGTCCTACTTCCTCTCTGCCTTAAAAAATTTTTCTTTTCTGCTTGCTAGATGGGATGCCGCTTGGTTCATGAATCATTTGAAAAGCCAATTAGATCTTCAAATTTACGAAGTAGAACTTTGTTTTTTAACATGGGATATTATACATGATGGGATTTTTAAAATATTTATTTTTTTGAAATACAATACACATACCATAACATTCACCTTTTTAAAGTGTACAGTTTAGTGATATTAGTATATTCACAAAGTTGTTTAACCATCACCAGTATCCAATCTCAGAAAATTTTCATCACACCTAAAAGAAACCTTATACCCATTAGGAGTCATTCCTTATTCCCCTCGTCCCCAGCCCATGGAAACCTCTAATCTACGTTCTGTCTCTATGGATTTGCTTATTGTGAACATCTCATAAATAGAATCATACAATATCTGGCCTTTTGTGTCTGGCTTTTTCCATTAGCATACTGTTTTTAAGGTTCCTCCACATTGTAGCAAGTATCCGTACTTCATTTCTTTTTATGTCTGAATAATATTCCATTGTGTGGTTAGATCATATCTCTTTGTCCATTCATCAGTTGATGGACATTTTGGTTGTTTCCACTTTCGACTTTTTTGAAGAATGCTGCTATTTGAGTACAAGTTTTTGTGTGGACATATTTTCAATTAGCTTGGGTATATACCTAGGAGTGAAATTGCTATGAAATATGGTAATTCTAAGTTTAATTTTTTTATTTTTTCTAAGTTTAACTTTTGACGAACTGCTGAACTGTGTCCTGAAGCAGCCATAACTATTTTATAACCTGTTTTATTTTCCTTCACAATGGATCATGACTGTATTCCCTTGTCCATATGTAGAGGTATACATCTCTAGTTTGAGTGAATGTGTAGTATTGTCTTAGCCAGCTAAGTATCAGTATCACAGTGTATTTGGAGAATTCTCTTTTATTGGACACTTAATGATTCAATGAAACAGGCTTTGAGCATCTTCCTTGCATCCCCATCAGGTAAATGACACTCTTCCAGGTATACCCAGAGCACTTTGTATCCCTCTATTTTGGTGCTTTCACATTGCATAGCAAGCCACCCCTTCCCCCATCTATCTTATCTATTACATGGTGAGCTCCTCTGGGCACTAGAACATGTCTTAAATTTATCTTTGTATCCGTACTACCTAGCACAGAGGCAGGCATTTGATAAATGTTTGAAGAATGAATAAATAAAGGGAATAATGAATAAATGGAAGGATGGATGGTTAGAGCCAGAGATTATGAAGAGATGGAGTTCCTTTACTATAAGAACATTCTGTCCAAAGATCCCTGCGTGGAGAGGTAATGAATTCCCTGACCCTGGAGGTGTGCATCAGGAGGCTGAGTTAATTGGCAGGAATATTGAAAAGTTAATCCAGGCATCAAAAGGGAAATGGGATGAAATTTAAGATGCTTCCAAAGTGGAAAGCATGGAACTCTATGAAATAGAAGCTCAGGGAAGCTAAGAGATTTGCCCTAAGTTCTCCAGCTGGGCAGCTGTGGAGCTAGGAGTCACTCTGAAAGTTTTCAAGTTGTTCTGAGAACCCCAGGCCAAAGCCTCCCCTTGTCTAAAGGCCTCTGTCAGCTTGTGTCTGCCTTGGTAGCTCACAGCACATTAAGGTTAGAGTCCAGGAAGGGAAAAACACTTATGAAACAAGTTGTTGAATGAGTAGGTGGCTATCTGTAATCAGAGAGTTTAATCCAGACTCTTTTGATAAAAGAGGGTAAACTCTGGGAGGGCGGGGCTTGGAGGCGCCAACAGCCGCCCATTGCATCTTTGGGAAGGGGGAGAGCTTTTCTGTTGTCTCTTCATCAGGCTATTGGGTGGTGGGGGCAGAGCTGAGGGTGGGAGCTGGAGGGGGGCAGGAACCGGGGGGTGGACTCATAAGGCCCTCTGTGGGCACAGAGACCTGCAGGCCCAGAAGTTGCTGTCCTTCCACGATGTGGCTTCTCCTTCTGTTCCTGACCTCCCTCGCCACTTGCATCGCTTGGGGTGAGTCCTTCTGAAATGCAAATAGTGGGGGCATCTTTGGAAATCTTCATGGGGGACAAGGTAGAGGAGAGGCATACAGGGCAAAGGAGTGACAGGCCGGCCGGGTTCTGCAGTAGCACGTGCTGTCAGGACTCTGAGTCTCTGCCCAGCCATCCCCAGCGACAGGAGACAGAGAGGAGGATAACCGGGCTATGCCACGTGCAGGAGGGCAACCAGCTAACCTCGCCCCTGGCAGTTGAGGACTTTGGCAAGCTCCATGTATCAAGGCAACCCCTTGATTATTAGTCCAGATACGGCCAAAAGTGGGTTAGCAGAATATTGATATCCACTCTGGAGTCAGAGTGTGTGGGTTCGCATCCAGCTCAGCACTTAGTATCTGTGTGTTCTTCGGCAAGGGATGTCCCTTTTCTGCGCCTCAGTTTTGCATTTCTAAAATGGGGGTGACAACTGTATCTACCTCACTGGGCTGTTGTAAGTTTGAAATGGGTTGTTGTTTCTAAAGAGTGCCTGGAATGGAGAAAGAAAGAAAAAGGAATTCATAAATAAAGGGGTTGTTTTAAGGTATAGTGTATTAATAGACAATCTGAGGTGTGGTAAGGCCACGGATCAGGAGCCAACTGCCACTGAAAAGATAGTTTGTTAATCACAGAGGAGGGGGCGTGACACCACCATGGTGGGCTACAAGGTGAGGCACCGGGTGCATCAGGAGGCAGAGGAAGGAAGGAGGAATTGGGCGCAAGAACCTTTATCTTGGTTGCTGGGGGGAAGGTAGAGGTGAAGCAGAATAAGCAGGTTTGGGATTGGCAGCCGATTGCAATGGGCTCTGGGGCTTAGGGAGTTCCCACAGTTGTCAGGTACTTGGCCTGGAGTGATTAGGGCAGGATGACAGTGGCAGATGTGGAGGGCCTGATAAAGAAGGTAGTTGGGGTACAGGCTCTGGCATGCTTGAAGGGGAAGTTCATTCCTATCATTAGGGATTGGCGAACTCTGGGAGGGGCAGTCCCTCCAGAATCAGCAAGGCCCCAGATGTCAAGGCATCAGAATACAGAACATAAAAGACCTGGTTAATACAAGGGTGCAGCAAGGGACCTCAGAATGCATCTGTGCCATTTTATAGATGGAGAAACTGAGACTCAGAGAGGGAAATGTACATGCCCAAGGTCAACCGGAAAATCACGCTCTGAATTCTATATCTCCTGAGTCCAGAGCCAGTGCTCTGGCTGTCAGTGCACTGACAGCCCAGGCTCCACTGGGTTTTATCTTCCTCCTGGTGCTATGATACTGTGAGAGGCCTCGAACTGAGGGTAAGAGCAGAGTAAGAACCAAATTAGGGGCAGATTATTCCCTTACTGCTGGCCTCTGGCAGAGCCATGCCAGTTCTACCTTTAGAAAGTCCATACTGGCTGCCTCCATTTCCTCAGTTACCTCATCTGTAAAATGGACATATTACCTACCTAGCAAGGCTTTTGTGAAGATTAGTTTAAAGGAACTGGAATGCCCATGTGGCACATAGTAAGTGCTCAATATACAAACATTACATATAACACAAGTGGTAACTGCTGCCGTTACCAGGATTGCCTATACCTCTCAGCCAATCACCCACTTTTTCACCCTTGCCATTTGGACACCTGTCCACTTCATCTCTGTCTCTTTTTTTAAAAATAAATTTATTTATTTATTTATTTTCGCTGTGTTGGGTCTTCGTTTCTGTGCGAGGGCTTTCTCTAGTTGTGGTAAGCAGGGGCCACTCTTCATCGCGGTGCGCGGGCCTCTCACTGTCGCGGCCTCTCGTTGCGGAGCACAGGCTCCAGACGTGCAGGCTCAGTAGCTGTGGCTCACGGGCCCAGTTGCTCCGCGGCATGTGGGATCTTCCCAGACCAGGGCTCGAACCCATGTCCCCTGCATTGGCAGGCGGATTCTCAACCACTGCGTCACCAGGGAAGCCCCACTTCATATCTCTTGAAGGTTATCATCGGATTTGTCTGTAAGACCAAATCTGGGTTATTTTCTGTTCTGGCCACATACTTTGAGAGAGAGGTTGACCTTCTGTCTATATCTAAAGAGGAACAATTGGGAGGATGAGAGGCTGGAAATTGTTTCCTGTTAGGATGCTTAAACAAACTGAAGCTGTTGAGGACGGACAAGAGAAGACTTGAGGGATGGGTACGAACATGGGTCACTAAGGCTGCCTTTCACATGAAGGTGCAGGACGTCCCAGAGCAGGTAGGACCAGGACTGATGTGGCAGCTGCAGGGAGATGCATTTCAGCTCAGTGAGAAAGAACTGTCTGCTCCATGAGAAGGGGACAGATGGAATCTGAGCCCCAGTCTCGCTCCCTCTGGATGACCGTGCTCAGAGCCAGCAGAAGGGACCTCTTCAAGCTGATTGTTTCACTCTCTTTTACTCCAGGATGGTTCACTGCTTCTCATTTACCCACTTAATAAAGCCCGAATCACTGGCCTGGCGTTTGAGACCCTCCCAGACGTGAACCGTCTCATCCAGGATTAGGTTCCTCCCCCATTACTCTTCCTGACCCAAATGGACCAATCGCTCTTCCTCAAGCAGGTCTTGCACTTTGCTGTCGCAGAGCCTCACCTCTGCACAATCTCATCTCTGTTTATACCTTTAAGCACCCTCTTCCACCTCCCCTTGTCACTCCTCCCACTACTGCAAGTCCCAGCTCCAAGGTCACTGCCTCCATGAAGCCACCAGTCAGAAGGCCTCGCTCCCTCTTCTGTCTCCTATGGCACCTTACTTGGTACCTCTCTCAGGACACGGACCACTTTCTTCCCAGCAGTAGGGTCAGGTATGTATGTGGCTCATCCTCCACATAAGGTCAGATTTCTGAGAAGAGCAGCCTGCTCTTGTTCATCCTCTCATCCAGCGTGCAGCTCGGCACCAGCGTCCAGTGATTGCTTCTAGATGCTCCTAAGTGTGGAAACCGAATGCCTTCTTCATTCCCAGTGGCTCTTCTTTTTGCATTTATGTCTTATTTGGTGCTCTTCTACCTCCAATTCCAATTCGCTCCTTCAGATAGCGCTGTGAGTCGGGAAGGACAGTTAGCTTCATTCTCTCTTACATAAGAAGAAACTGAGGCTTAGAGAGTAGGGGGGACATTCAAGATCACGTGGCAAAAGTAACAAAATTCACCCAGAATCCAGTTCAGACCTTCACCACTGACATGTCCTCATTTCCTCTCAATGTCCAGCAGGGCAACCACCCTCACTGCCTGTTGTGGACACCGCGCAGGGCAGAGTCCTGGGGAAATATGTCAACTTAGAAGGTTTTGCACAGCCTGTGGCCGTTTTCCTGGGCGTCCCTTTTGCCAAGCCCCCTCTTGGATCCTTGAGGTTTGCACCGCCGCAGCCTGCAGAACCATGGATCTTCATGAAGAATACTACCTCTTACCCTCCCATGTAAGTCAAGGTGTGACTCTGGCATCTTTCAGTGGGGATATTAGCCTCAAAGGACGCAGGAAGGAGCCAAGGCAATCCTCTGATTGGCTCATACTGTGTTCTGGAATCCTCAAGATATTGTAGATCCTTACAAACATTTCAGAACTCTTACGGCATTCTAGAACCATTTATTCAACGAATATTTATGGAGCACCTCCTGTGTGTCAGGCGTGTTCTAGTTTCCTGGGATCCATTAGTGAACAGAACAAAGATCCCACCCTCATGCAGCTTGCATTCTAGCAGGGAGAGACACACTGAACAATATGCAAAGCAATAGATTATGTAATATGTTAGAGTAGGATAAGTGCTTTGGAATAAAATAAAGAGTTGAACAGGTGAGGGGCATCAGAAGTAATGATTCTATTTATTCTCCTGTCTTGAACTTTGCTGTATTTGGGGAGTGAGGTGGGCCAGATGTGTAGGTGGGGAGTCTTTGGGGTGTTGACCAGTCAAGTTCCTAACTCCCAGGTTTGACTGTTACCTAGTAAGGAGCAGAGCACTGGTTGGTGTATCCTGGTCAGTCTGGCTATGTTGGGCAAAGATGTTGAAGCCATCCCCCAGGACACCTGGGATATCTACATGCATGGATTCAGACCTTTTTCATCTCAGCAAGGCATTTCTGGGAATTTCCAGGGTCCCGCCTCTTCCTGCTTTTTTCTTTTCTTTTCTTTTCTTGTCCTTTCCTTTCCTCTTCTCGACTCTCCTCTCCTCTCCTTTTCTTTCTTTTCTCTCCTCTGCTCTTGCCATCCCCCCTTCCTCCCTCCCTCTCTCCCTTCTTTCTTTTCTTTATAATATTCACTGTTTTTATTTCCTGATTGCAAGTGTAATACATACTTATTACAGAAAAGTGAGGAAATAAAGGTAAGAAAATGAAAATTATATATACTTCTACCACCTAGAGAGAACTGCCGTTCATATTTTAGATTCTGTTTTTGTAGTCTCTTACCTATTGCATATTTTATCCCTTAAAATGTAACCACATAAGATTCTGCACACAATTCCAATGTTTATTTTCTTTTTTCCACACCAGCATGCAATTCTCTGACACCAGCTGGGTGTCCTACAATTCAACTCAATTCTGACACTAACCACCTGGAGATAGCATCATATTATATGGGTTAAAGGCTCAGTCCCACAATACTGCCCTCTGTTTCAGATGATATCTCAAGTCCAAGTTGTTACCTATGCTTCTGATCAAATGGCTATAAGTCACAGGTTCCCATGACCCCCTCCTTGGCTTCCATTAATTTGCTAAAGCAACTCATAAAACTCAGGATGCTAGTTTACTCACTAGATTACTGGTTTATGATGAAGAATATTAAAGGATATGAATCACCAGCCAGATGAAGA
Source organism: Physeter macrocephalus (assembly GCF_002837175.3). Lineage (NCBI taxonomy): Eukaryota > Metazoa > Chordata > Mammalia > Artiodactyla > Physeteridae > Physeter > Physeter macrocephalus. The sequence continues at coordinate 27,919,556 of NC_041230.1, read as the reverse complement.
GATACATAATGTGAGGCACAAAGGAGCTTCTGTCCTGTGGAGTTTTGGTCCCAGCACGTTGGCACTTGGAAGAGTTCTGGTTCACCAACCTAGAGGCTCTCTTAACTCTAGCCTTTTGGGCTTCGGTACATGGGCAGGATTGATGAAAGCATTGACCATTGGTGATTGATTTAACCTCCAGCCCCTTTCCCTTCCCCAGAGGTCAGGGGGTGAATCTGAACGTTCCGAACCTGGAATCACATGTGGTTCTCTTGATAATCAGCTCCCATCCTTCGGTAAGGTCCAGAATCACCTCATTAACACAACAAAAGACACATTTATCACTCTCATCACTTAGGAAATTCTAAGGGTTTTAAGAGCTCTTTGCCAGAAATGAGAAGAAGACCAAAAATATATTTCTTATTATATCACAGGATACAGATACTTTGAATGCCTGCTTTGCTCATTTATAAATGTATCATGAACATCGTTATATGTCATTAAATATCACAGCCTGACATTATATTACACTGGGTATTGAATAATAATTTATTTACCCAATCTCTTATTTGGGATTGTTAAGTTGTTCTTGATGTTTCTGATAATATAATTAACACCGTGATGAACATCATGTAGCCAAACCTTTATGCACATTCACAGTATTTTGGGATAAGTTCCAAGAAATGACATTTCTCAGGAAAAGAGTATCACCTGTTGTTAAATTTCCTTCCAGAAATGTTCTAACTACACTCCTTCCATTAATATATGAAAACTTTCATTCACCAGACCCTTGCCAATGCTTGGGATTACTAAAAAATTGTTTTGACTATTGGATAGGCAAAATAATAATAATTACTATCATCATAATTATTTATATAATTTTAAAATTTATTCTGCATTTATCTGAATACTAGTGATGTTGAACTCTCTTTCCCTTTTTTAAGTTTTGAATTTCTTCTTTTATGAATAATATGCCCCTTGCCTTGGTGATCTGGGGAAAGTTCCCCCACGATGGAAATCAAGAGGCTGTCTTTGCAGCTCTGACTCTGCCACTTGACAGCTGTTTCATCCAAACACCTCAGTGCCTCAGTTACCTCATTGACATACTGGGGGCAGTCATGCCTGCTTTCTGGAAATCTGGAAGTGTTGCTTATAATGTCCTCAGAAACATAAGCACTACATAGTATGGTTCTTCCTGGCTGTGTGACCTTGGGCAGGTTCTGTAACCTCTCTGTGCCTCAGTTTTCTCAAATGTAAAATGGGGATAATAGTAGAACCTATATCATGGAGCTGATCTGAAGATTAAATATTACCAATTATCTCTGTTGGATCTTTAAGATCCATTATTTGGGCAACAAATAACACTTGACCAGATGGGTTGATGATAGAATCTTAGCATGTCAGTGCTGCAATACCCTTATAGAAATCACTCCCCTCACTTAGACATGGCAAACTGGGGCCCAGAGCCGAAAAGGAATTCACCCAAGGTCACCCAGCACATAAGTGGCTGAGGCAGGACTAGAATAAAGTTCTCCTAATGTTGCACCACAAATATTTTGTCCTTGACCTGTTGCATGCCTTAAATGTCTATCAATAGAGTGACTTCTCATGGTTTTTGGAAGTATCCCATGGACTGGAACACCTGGTTTACCTGGTAGAGGAACGTGGTCACCCCGCACTCACTATGCAGAGCCCAGCAGAGAGCCAGCCGCGACCAGGACATGCAGGAAACTATCCATTCCCAGGCATATAAGCAGCATCCTCTTCTTGACACAAGGCATCCTGAAGGCTCCTGGAAGGGGAAGGTGCCAGGCCTTCGCACTATTCACTCTCCCGGGAGACCTTGGTGAGCCCCAGGTCCCTCCATCGTGATCCCCCAGGTAGCCTCCTACGCATTCCAGTGTCTGGAATCTGGTAAGAACAACTCTATTTACAGGCTTAATTCTCCCGGTCCAAGACCTGGCCTGACCACAGGAGACATCTCCTTGGTCAGCTCTGATTAAACATCAGGAGTTCTTCTCTCTCCTTGCCCCTCCCAGGTGCTCCCAAGACCCAGTGGCGGGGCAAGTGATCTCAGAGCTCTTTACCAAAAGAAAGGAGAACATTAATCTCAAGTTTTCCGAAGACTGTCTTTACCTAAATATTTACACTCCTGCTGACTTGAGGAAGAGAAGCAGGCTGCTGGTAAGCAGTGGGAACAAATGGTCAAGGCTGGTGTAGACTGGAAGGGGATGAAGGCAGTGCTGGGTTGGGGCGTCTTGGACCAAGGCTGTTCCAGGGTCCCCAGGCTATTCCCCAGGGGACCCAGGGCTTTCTTTACCACCACAGCCAAACCTGACATCAGGGAACACAGGTTTTCCACACCTCAGTTTCCCATAGTGACAGACATAGGGCCTCTGGGGGAGTTCGCTGTACATCTGTAACGCACATTTTAATTTTTCTAAGGTCTCTCATGCTAATAGATGGACAAGAAGGATTACTCTTCATTGTTAGATTAGGAATCTGATACCCAGGGTGGCTAAGACATAATTTCCAATAAAGTTAGAGGTGGAAGGAATCTTGATGATAAGCCAACAACCCAACCCTCCTGTTACAGATAGAGAAACTGAAACCCAGTGAGGGGAAGGCGAGGTCACAGAGTAGGGTTGGCAGGACTAGAGCATGGGTCTCCTGATCTTCAAGTCACGCTCTTTGACACACACACACTAGCAAGTGGAGCCTGTGTGTGGCCTTTCCTCAGCACACAAAGACCTTCTCTGACAAACTTTCAGTGTCTCAGTGTCACAGGTGGAGGGTGCAGAGCCTGGAGCAACAGAGAAGCACTTTCCTTTGCCTTTGCCAACTATCAAGATTTTATTGTAGATAATTTTACTTCCTAATTGTCTTTGGCACAAGCTGATGACCCAGTGAGTTAGCATTTCCAGAATAAATGGAAGCCCAGAGATAGGGCAGCCTTCCAGACTCAGGCTGGAGGGTGGGGCTGGTCTGCTGGGAAAGGAGGGGTCAGTGGGGTAGAGACAGGAGGGGTGTGAGCACCCAGCCATCTCCCAGGAACACCCCTGGCATGGTGCCCGGATGTGGAGGAGGGCATCTGTGAACCTGTGACTAGAAGGTGGCCCTGCACATGCTGGGCTCAAAGAGGTGGGGACAGTTGTTCATTCATTCATGCATGCATTCATTCATTCCCCTAGTCCATACTCAGCACCCCCATGCATAGCTAGAATTGGGGGTTAAGAGAAAGGAGGAACATAAAACCATGACCACACAGCCCCTGCCTTCGAGGATCTTAGCATCTGGGTTGCACAGAGTTGGACTAGCTTCTTCAGCACATCACTGCTGGCCAGCCCTTGGCTCAGCCTGGACTCAGAGATGACTGCACACTCAGTCCCTCTGCCTGGAGGTAGGCAGGATCAGAGATGTAGGAGGAGCAGGGGCTCCAGGAACCTGAAACTGGAGGACCTCTACTATGGACACAGGCTCTGGAACCGCAGGGTCTGGGTGTAAATCCTGGTTCCGCCTTTTACTAGCTGGGAGACCTGGCTCTGTTTCCTCAAATCAGGGATAATCACACACAAGTGTTCAATGATGAATATCAAGATTTATGTCAGTGTCTGACACAGCACACGAGGCAAGTCTTGCTGATGCATTAGTTAGAGTTGAAGGGCAGAAATTCCTCCTGCCCCCACAGCCAGCCTACTGCACCGTGGCCATTGGCTGCCGTGTGCTGGGCAGCTCAACATGTGGACTCTGGAGCCAGACTGCCTGGGTTCAAGTCCTGCCTCCACCGCCTATTAGCTGCGTGACCTCAGGGTGGTTAAGTGCCTCCATTTTCCTGTCTGTGAAATGGGACAATAGTAGTCCCTATCTCGTGGATGGTTTATTTTTAAATGCTTAGAGCAGTACTTGACACATAGTTCATGTATGAGTTCTTTGATTTTTTTATTAACAAAATCATTATACTATTATTTTAACCATTCTCACTTTCTTGCTATGTGAACTCTTTAAATTCAGGGCCATGCATTATGAATTGTCATGTCCACTCTCATCCTCAATTCTTACCACAGTCCCTGGCACCGAGTAGGTTTTCAGATCATATTCATCAGATGATTGAAGACTTCTTAGAGGAGGTGGCTTTTAGGCTGGGCTTTGGAGGATGGGTGAGATTTGGGGAGCAGAGGAGGCAGCGGAAAGGCATATTAAGAAGAGGTACCACCCGGGGCGTGTGCTTCTTGACATGGACATCATTCACGTGAGAAGTTTATTTCACCACACCAAAGGTAACTAAGGTGAAGCTGAAATAAGCTTCTAACCAAGGGCTGTTGCATGCGGAGTGTGCTGAGCCGCGTGAGGGGTCCAGGAGTGAGGACGGTGGGAGTGTGGGGGAGAAGATGACGCTCTTAGCCTTGGCTGTTCCCATGATGATGTTCTCAGCATGAAGAGTACCGGCAGGAGGTGGCCCTGAGGCAGGGGAGACAGGCAGGGGCAGCCAGGGTGCGCGGAGTGGGGTGGTGGCCGGGGCCACAGCTGGGAGAACGGGTCGATGACCAAACCAGACAGCCTCTTGAGGTCTTTCCCAGCTCTGCTTCCTATGCCCTGTATGGTTGCTTCCTCCCTATCCAGGTGATGGTGTGGATCCACGGAGGAGGTCTGATGTTGGGCGGGGCGTCAACCTATGATGGGCTGGCCCTCTCTGCCCATGAAAACTTGGTGGTGGTGACCATTCGGTACCGCCTGGGCATCTGGGGATTCTTCAGGTAAGACACTGGACTCTCCTCATGGCACATTGACCCTCAGTGTGGGAGTGCTAGGACCCCACTCTGGTCATGCAAGCCCTCAAAGGGATCTTTGCTAGGTTCCCTACTAAGACATGCAAGTCCCCTCATAATTGGGCTCTACCTACCTTCTCCTTTCCCAGCCACCCTGGTCCACATACTTGCATGTAAAACACCTAATCTGCCTGACAAACTCCTCTTATTCCTGCAAAGCCCAACCCAAATGTTACCTCATCTGAAATACTCAACTCTTTTTCACCTGTGCTGCCCAGCATGTTGCATACCTGTAAGATGACAGTTAACATGCAGCGCAGCAGTTAGAGGCTTATACATCTTACCTCATGGGGAAGTAAAGAAGGAGCAGACTCATGTGGGAGCTGCGTAAAGTCTTGTAGGTGGAGCAACGGGTGGCTGGAGCTTGGAGGTTGTAACGAGCACCTGACTCCAGTGGACACATCTACTGGGAGGAGCGTAGGGCCCACTCACCCCATTTCCTTCGTGGAGTTTGGCACATGCGTGAGCGAAGGCTCGAGTCTCCTCCATGGAGTCTCCGTGGGGACAGGAACCGGACTTCCTGCAGGCACAGTTACCAAGCCTTTTCTGAATGCACCAGCCCCAGGACCTCTTACCCTCGGGTGGCTGGGGGGTGGGCTGGGGGAGAGGTGGTCATCTCACTGGAAGGACCTATGGGCTGGAGGAGGGTTGTCCCAGGCGAGTCATGTCCCGGGATGTGTCACCCTCCCTGAGACTCCTCATCTCCTTCCCCCACGGCCCATGGCTGCTCCCAGTTACAGGATAACTACGTACACTCCCCCCTTCCTCTCCCCCCAGGCTTTCCTCTACCACGTCAGTCAGGGTTTCACCCCAACCAGACACCAGACTGCTCTGGTCCAGGTCACCAGCGGCCCAGCCTTGGCAGCAACCGCATGTCATCCCTCACATCTTTTTAAAAAATATCCTCCTCATGGCTCCTGGCCTCGTCCTCCCTCATGGCCGCTCCTTCCCGGCCCCTCCCGGCCCCTCCCCCCAAACACTCCTCCTTTCTCCACAGGGCCTCCTGCTCAGCTGCAGGCAGCTCCACCCTTCCGGTTACTCAGGATAAAAGCCTGTGGGCACTGGGATTCTTTCCTTTTTCTCACACCCCACATCCAGTCACCAGCAAATCCTCTTGGCTCCACTTTTACAATATATTCAGAATCCAGCCACTTCTCACCTCCTCCCTGGCAGTCACCCTGTTCAAAGCACTCTGTGTCTCTCCCCTGGATTGTTGTAATAACACCTACTTTTTTTTTTTTTTTTTTTTTTTTTTTGCGGTACGCGGGCCTCTCACTGTTGTGGTCTCTCCCGTCGCGGAGCACAGGCTCCGGACG
>NC_041230.1:27910136-27913013 GCF_002837175.3 Physeter macrocephalus | reverse complement strand
GTGGGATCTTCCCGGACCGGGGCACGAACCCGTGTCCCCTGCATCGGCAGGCGGACTCTCAACCACTGCGCCACCAGGGAAGCCCAACACCTACTTTTATAACCCTGCTATTTTACACCATGTCTGATTCACACAGTAGCCAAAGTGATCATTTAAGACATAAATGGAATCATGTCATCCCTGCAATGGCTTCCTAACTTACTCAAAATGACATTGACATCCTTACCGAGGCCCCCAGGGCCTTCTGTAGCTGTATGTCCTACACTCACACTTTTGTTCACTGGATGCTGGGGCCTTTTCATGTGCTGTTTCTTCTGCATGGAATTCCCTTTGGAACTATAGAATAGTAGATGCTCAATAAATAGTTGTGGGATGGATGTATAGAGCGCTACAGCAGAACAATGCTGCAGGATGGGAGGCAGGTGAAGACCCCAGTGTCAGGGCTGTGGAAGCCCAGCCTTTTCCAAAAGGTTCACCCAGACCCCCAGCCCCATCTGTGGTCCTGAGGGCCCTGCTGTGACATCTCTGCTCTCAACCCCACCCTGTCCTCTTACTCACAGCACAGGGGATGAACACAGCCAGGGGAACTGGGGTCACTTGGACCAGCTGGCCACACTGCACTGGGTCCAGGAGAACATTGCCAACTTCGGAGGGGATCCAGGCTCTGTGACCATCTTTGGAGAGTCAGCAGGAGGGGAAAGTGTCTCTATTCTTGTAAGTGTTCCTGGCCCTGATGTGGCTACCAATGGGACCCCTTGCAGACCAGCCAGTCTAGTCATGGGACCTTTACTTACAAGACCTGGATTCAAGGCTGACCCTACTATGTGTAGCGTCAGATGGTGGAAAGTTATGGCCAAACTTTCCTTGGCCCCCAGGAAGCTCAGAGCTCAGCTTAGCATCCTGGGGCCAGATCTCCAGACACGGCTGCAACGGAGACATGCCTCCTGTCCTGTGTTGGTGGAGCTCTTACTCTCCTTCCTAATCATTTTACCATTAGTACTCACCTCACTCCTCTTGGGAAGTAGGGGTGGGTGTAAATTCTGAATAAAAAGAGGCAACTATGAAGTGGGGTGCAATGTCATTATTTGGCTTGAAGCCAGATCTACAATTCCAGGGGACATGAACACTAAGAACAGGTCAGAGGCCTCCTCTAAGGAGGTCTGATGGCTTGTTCATGCTCAGGAAGGAGGGCAGCAGTCTCTGGGACTGAGGATGGAGCTGGGCTGGGGGAGGAGGGGTAGAGAGAGGAAGGAGGATGGAAGGGGAAATGGGACCCGGAAAATGGAACGCAGACACGACCTGGGAGCCTGATGTGGGAATGGCAGTTGGAAGACAGCAAGGGAAGCAAAGGTGGAAAACCAGATTAGAGGCGCTGGGAGCTTTTAGAAACCCTCCAGCTGCCTCACAGTTGAGCGGAGGGTCAGTGCTATTACTGCATTTTAAAAGCATATCTTGGTTTCATAGTGGAACACTCAGAGGAAAATGATTTTATATTTTGTAAAGTGGAGAAAAGGAAAAGTACAGATAATCTCAAAGAAACAAAAAGTCTTTCACAGTCGCATTATCCATGGATACTCACCATGAACATTTTTTTTATGTTTATCTTTTATTTCTTTTTTTTTCTTATTAGTTTTCCATTTTATACACATCAGTTTATACATGTCAATCCCAATCGCCCAATTCATCACACACCCCCACCCTCTGCCACTTCCCCCCTTGGTGTCCATACGTTTGTTCTCTACTTCTGTGTCTCAATTTCTGCTCTGCAAACCGGTTCATCTGTACCGTTTTTCTAGGTTCCACATACATGCGTTAATATACGATATTTGTTCTTCTCTTTCTGACTTACTTCACTCTGTATGACAGTCTGTAGAGGCATCCACGTCTCTACAAATGACCCACGTCTCTACAAATGACCCAAGTTCGTTCCTTTTTATGGCTGAGTAATATTCCATTGTATATATGTACCATATCTTCTTTATCCATTCATCTGTCATTGGGCAGTTAGGTTGCTTCCATGACCTGGCTATTGTAAATAGTGATGCAATGAACATTGCGGTGCATGTGTCTTTTATTTATTTATTTATTTTTGCAGTACGCGGGCCTCTCACTGTTGTGGCCTCTCCCGCTGCGGAGCACAGGCTCCGGACGTGCAGGCTCAGTGGCCATGGCTCATGGGCCCAGCTGCTCTGCGGCACGTGGGATCCTCCCAGACCGGGGCACGAATCCGTATCCCCTCCGTATCGGCAGACGGACTCTCAACCACTGCGCCACCAGGGAAGCCCCACATGTGTCTTTTTGAATTATAGTTTTCTCTGGATATATGCCCAGTAGCAGGATTGCTGGGTCATATGGTAATTCTATATTTAGTTCTTTAAGGAACCTCCATACTGTTCTCCATAGTGGCTATATCAATTTACATTCCCACCAACAGTACAAGAGGGTTCCCTTTTCTCCAAACCCTCTCCAGCATTTGTTGTTTGTAGAATTTCTGATGATGCCCATTCTAACTGGTGTGAGGTGATACCTCATTGTAGTTTTGATTTGCATTTCTCTAATACTTAGTGATGTTGAGAAGCTTTTCATGTGCTTCTTGGCCATCTGTGTGTCTTCTTTGGAGAAATGTCTATTTAGGGCTTCTGACCATTTTTTGATTGGATCTTTTTTTTTTAAATATTGAGCTGCCTGAGCTGTTTATATATTTTGGAGATTAATCCTTTGTCCGATGATTCATTTACAGATATTTTCTCCCATTCTGAGAGTTGTCTTTTCGTCTTGTTTATGGTTTCCTTTGCTGTGCAAAAGCTTTTAAGCTTCATTAGGTCCCATTTGTTTATTTTTGTTTTTATTTCCATTACTCTAGGAGGTGGATCAAAA
>NC_041230.1:27908913-27909760 GCF_002837175.3 Physeter macrocephalus | reverse complement strand
TAGTTGACCATAGGTGTGTGGGTTTATCTCTGGGCTTTCTATCCTGTTCCATTGATCTATATTTCTGTTTTTGTGTCAGTACCATACTGTCTTGATTACTGTAGCTTTGTTGTATAGTCTGAAGTCAGGGAGTCTGATTCATCCAGCTCCGTTTTTCTCCTCAAAACTGCTTTGGCTCTTCGAGACACAACTGCTTTGTGTCTCCATACAGATTTTAAGAGTTTTTGTTCTAGTTCTGTAAAAAATGCCATTGGTAATTTGATAGGGATTGCATTGAATCTGTAGACTGCTTTGGGTAGGATAGTCATTTTTACAATATTGATTCTTCCAATCCAAGATCATGGTATATCTCTCCATCTGTTGGTATCATCTTTAATTTCTTTCATCAGTGTCTTATAGTTTTCTGCATACAGGTCTTTTGTCTCCCTAGGTAGTTTTATTCCTAGGTATTTTATTCCTTTTCTTGCAATGGTAAATGGGAGTGTTTCCTTAATTTCTCTTTCAGAATTTTCATCATTAGTGTATAAGAATGCAAGAGATTTCTTTGCATTAATTTTGTATCCTGCAAGTTTACCAAATTCATTGTTTAGCTCTAGCAGTTTTCTTGTGGCATCTTTAGGATTCTCTATGTATAGTATCATGTCATCTGCAAACAGTGGCAGTTTTACTTCTTCTTTTCCAATTTGTATTCCTTTTATTTTTTTTTCTTCTCTGATTGCCATGGCTAGGACTTCGAAAACTATGTTGAATAATAGTGGTGAGAGTGGAGATCCTTGTCTTGTTCCTGATCTTAGAGGAAATGCTTTTAGTTTTTGACCATTGAGAATGATGTTTGCTGTGGGTTTGT
>NC_041230.1:27907427-27908090 GCF_002837175.3 Physeter macrocephalus | reverse complement strand
CTTTTTCATTTCTAATTTTATTGATTGGCGTCCTCTCCCTCTTTTTCTTGATGAGTCTGGCTAATGGTTTATCAATTTCTTTTATCTTCACAAAGAACCAGCTTTTAGTTTTATTGATCTTTGCTATTGTTTTCTTTGTTTCTATTTCATTTATTTCTGCTCTGATCTTTATTATTTCTCTCCTTCTTCTAACCTTGGGTTTTGTTTGTTCTTCTTTCTCTAGTTCCTTTAGGTGTAACGTTACATTGTTTATTTGAGATTTTTCTTGTTTCTTGAGGTAGGCTTGTATAGCTGTAAACTTCCCTCTTAGAACTGCTTTTGCTGCATCCCATAGGTTTTTTTTTGTTTTTTTTTTTTTTTTTTTTTTTTTTTGTGGTATGCGGGCCTCCCTCTGCTGCGGCCTCTCCCATTGCGGAGCACAGGTTCCGGACGCGCAGGCCCAGAGGCCACGGCCCACGGGCTCATTTCTTTGTTTCTATTTCATTTATTTCTGCTCTGATCTTTATTATTTCTCTCCTTCTTCTAACCTTGGGTTTTGTTTGTTCTTCTTTCTCTAGTTCCTTTAGGTGTAACGTTACATTGTTTATTTGAGATTTTTCTTGTTTCTTGAGGTAGGCTTGTATAGCTGTAAACTTCCCTCTTAGAACTCCTTTTGCTGCATCC
>NC_041230.1:27906271-27906865 GCF_002837175.3 Physeter macrocephalus | reverse complement strand
AGGCGGACACACAACCACTGCTCCACCAGGGAAGCCCCATCCCATAGGTTTTGAATTGTCGTGTTTTCATTGTCATTTGTCTCTAGGTATTTTTTTATTTCCTCTTTGATTTCTTCAGTGATCTTTTGGTTACTTAGTAACGTATTGTTTAGCTTCCATGTGTTTGTGCTTTTTACGTTTTTTTCCCCCGGTAATTGATTTCTAATCTCATAGTATTGTGGTCAGGAAAGATGGTTGATATGATTTCAATGTTCTTAAATTTACTGAGGCTTGATTTGTGATGCAAGATATGATCTATCCTGGAGAATGTTCCGTGCACACTTGAGAAGAAAGTGTAATCTGATTTTGGATGGAATGTCCTATAAATATCAATTAAATTGATCTGGTCTATTGTGTCATTTAAAGCTTGTGTTTCCTTATTAATTTTCTGTTTGGATGATCTGTTCATTGGTATAAGTGAGGTGTTAAAGTCCCCCACTATTATTGTGTTACTGTCAATTTCCTCTTTTAGAGCTATTAGCAGTTGCCTTATGTATTGAAGTGCTCCTATGTTGGGTGCATATATATTTATAATTGTTATATCTTCTTCTTGGA
>NC_041230.1:27892354-27905996 GCF_002837175.3 Physeter macrocephalus | reverse complement strand
CTGGGTAGAGTAATCTTGGTTGTAGGTTCTTCCCTTTCATCACTTTAAGTATATCATGCCACTCCCTTCTGGCTTGTAGAGTTTCTGCTGAGAAATCAGCTGTTAACTGATTAGTTAAGAAGTCAAGAAGTATTCCATTGTAAGAATGAAAAATAGTTTATTTACCTAATCTCATAATATTGGAACCTTGGGTTATTTCCAATTTTTACTACTATAAACAACATGAGCATTCTTAGAAACTGTTGTGTACCTCCATGTTCATTTTCTATAGGATAAATTCTTTTTTTAAAATTAATTAATTAATTTATTTATTTTAGCTGCGTTGGGGCTTTGTTGCTGTGCGCGGGCTTTTCTCTAGTTGCAGCGAGCGGGGGCTACTCTTCGTTGCGGTGCGCAGGCTTCTCATTGTGGTGGCTTCTCTTGTTGTGGAGCACGGGCTCTAGGTGCACGCATCAGTAGTTGTGGCACACGGGCTCAGTAGTTGTGGCACACGGACTTAGTTGCTCCACGTGGGAGCATGTGGGATCTTCCCGGAACAGGGCTCGAGCCCATATCTCCTGCATTGGCAGGCAGATTCTTAACCACTGCACCACGAGGGAAGTCCAGGATAAATGCTGAGTAATGGAAATGGGGAATCAGAACTGTGCTTTAAAGTGTTGCTAGGAATGGCTGAGCTGCCTTTCAGATACTTTGATTGTAATAATCAGTGTGTGCCACACACTTCCTGTTTTGTCCTTCCCTCTGCTCCTGGCTCCTTCCAGCTGAGGTTTTCTTGCAGAAGCCAGGCCCCATGGTCTCCAGGGGAACAGCCCAGGACAGGGCTGTGAATGGGGGTAGCTCTTGAAGACCCCTCCCCATGAGCATAAACTCCCTTTCTCGCCACCCTCCTCCCAGGTGTTATCTCCCTGGTCAAGAATCTCTTCCACTGGGCCATCTCTGAGAGTGGTGTGGCCCTCACTTCTGTCCTGGTCAAGAAGGACGTGAAGGCCGCAGCTAAGGTAGGTCTCACACTGGACTGTCCCCACACCCTTTGCTCTGCTCTCCTGGAGTTGTCAGGGGTCTTTCTTGCTGTGGGAGCCGGCTGACATCCTCAAAGAATCACAGAAGTGAGGGTGGCTGAGCAGGGAGGGCAAGGACACACCTCATCCCACCTCCACCTTCTACCGCTGAGCAAACTGGGGCAGAGAGCGGAAGCACTCGCCAAGGTCAGCGAGTGATCAGGGCAGAGCCGGACTCCAGCTCGTGACTCTGGACTGCCAGCCCCAGGCACGGTCCACTGACCATATGTCTTAAGGGAGGGGAGCTGGGCTGGACGTGTCTGGTGGACTATCATTGTGTCTTGCCTCTCTCAGGGTCTGATGTCTGGTGAACTCATTTATACCTTGTGGGCCTGGAGTGGTTCCTCCCTGGGGGCTTGTGACTGGGGTGGGTTCCTGAGAATTCATTCATTGCTTCATTCATTCATTCAACAGATAGTTTTGGTACAGCCTGACATCTAGCTTCTATTCTCAGGGAAGAGACAGATTAATGATTACATAATTACACAACTTATAAAATATCAATTGTGACAAGAGCAATAGAGGAGAGATACCTGATGTCATAACAGAATCCAAAAGGAGTGCTTAGTCCAGTGGATAGGGGGAGGTTATCAGGAAAGGCTTCATGAAAAAAAAAGATTAACGAGTTGAGATGAGAAGGATGAGCAGTAAATTACTTGGTAAGAAAAGAATATCCAGGAAGAGGGAACAGTCTGTGCAAATGTCCTGTGGCAGGAGCAGGTATCTCAAGTGAGAGAGAGCGAGAAAAGCTGCTGTGGCCAGAGCAGAAAGAACAGATGGAACCTGGAGTGAAGTGAGGATGGGGCCATCAGCAGGGCCATGCTGCATAGGACCTGGTGAGGACTTTGTCTTTATTTGGAGAGTGTTAGGAAGCCAAGGAAGTGTGAGCAACAGGGAGGCTCTGCTGAGGAGTATGCGCTGGAGTCATTGATGTGGAGCGTTTTCATTGGGCTCTGAGAGTTGGTTAGGTGGACGGGTGGGGGCAGCACCCAGACTTAAAGGGACTGACTGCTAAGCAGGAGGAGAGGAGATAAGACACCAAGAATTTAAAAAACTGTTGAGACTGTTTTTCAGAATTCTTTGGCTATTAACAGCAGAAACCCATTGATCAGGCTTAAGTCAAGAAGGGGGAGTTTATTTAAAGGAAACAAAGGTGGCAGAAATGGTGCTGGATTTTGCTATTAAACAGGACCAGAAATTGGCAGAATGAAGAATCCAAGACTCGCAGAAATGGTGCTGGATTTTGCTATTAAACAGGACCAGAAATTGGCAGAATGAAGAATCCAATACTCATATTCTTGCGCTCTCTCTCTCTTGCTCTCTCTCTCTCTCTCTCTCTCTCTCTCTCTCCCCTCTACTTCTTCATGTGCCTTTTTATTTAATTTTTCACCAAATACATACTGAGCATTGATTGTGTGTCAGACACTGGACCAGGCTCTGGGCAGCCCATGTGCACTCTCCATGGTCCCGCCATCATGGAGCCTGACTTCTCTCCTGCATCTTCCCCTCTGGCTGCACTTTGCAAGTGTCTACTCTGAGGCCAAAAGGCTATTAATTGGGTGAGCCAAGATTTGAAATTAGTGGGATTCTGGATTCCATGCTCTTAAACCCCACTCCATGCTGCCTCTCTTTAGATGCTCAGCTTTGAGATCATTATGTCTACTTGAACAGAGATAAGGCAGCAGAGGCTGAGGAGTATTAATTGGCACGTCTGGGATCCAGGACATACTGGTCTAGAGTATCTTCTGCTACCATGTGTTGACTTTAGAAATTGAGGTTGGAACAGAACACCTCTTTATTGATGGAGGGAAGAGACAGGACTCCTGAATTTTGCTGTCACCTGTGATCTCTGCAGAAAATTGCTGTCTTTGCTGGGTGTAAAAACACCACCTTGGCTGTCCTCGTTCACTGCCTGTGCCAGAAGACAGAGGGCGAGCTCTTGGAGATAACGCTGAAGATGGTGAGTACATCCACTCTCATGGCCACACAAGCTCCCCGTCCTGTAAACATGGCCCCAGGCTTCATCATTTCAGCTGTCCCCTTGCCCTGGAAAAACTACCTGGGACAGTTTCTCACCTCTCAAGAGCAGTGTCAGAGCTCTGGATCTGACTGGGGAATTTCCGTCTTTCTTTTTTATTATGGAATATCTCAGATGTTAGCAAAGACAAAAAATAACGTAATGGGGCTTCCCTGGTGGCGCAGTGGTTAAGAATCCGCCTGCCAATGCAGGGGACATGGGTTCAAGCCCTGGTCCAGGAATATCCCACATGCCACGGAGCGACTAAGCCCACGCACCAGAACTACTGAGCCTGCGCTCTAGAGCTCGCGAGCCACAACTACTGAGCCCGCGTGCCACAACTACTGAAGCCTGCACGCCTAGAGCCCCTACTCTGCAGCAGGAGAAGCCACCTCAATGAGAAGCCCGTGCACTGCAAGGAAGAGTAGCCCCTGCTCACAGCAACTAGAGAAAGCCCGCGCGCGGCAACGAAGACCCAACGCAGCCAAAGGTAAATAAATTTATTTTAAATATAGTAATAATAATGTAATGAACAACTGTGTAATAACTCCTTATATCTATCAAAACTTACTTTTTCCAATATTGTTTTCTGATAGCTTTTTATATATAACTTTTCTTTATTGTAAATATATATATATGTCACATACAATTTAACATTTTAATCATTTTAAGTGTACAATTCAATGGCATTAATTTCATTCATAGTACTGTGCAACCATCACCACTATTTCCAAAAATTTTCATCATCCCAAACAAAAAATCCCTACCTCTTTAAGCAGTAACTCTACTTTCTCCCCTTCCCCCCAGTCTCTGGAAACCTCTAATGTACTTTCTGTCTATGAATTTGCCCATCCTAGATTCATTCATATAAGTGGAATCTGATAGATTTTTAAGAAATTAAACATTACACATTCTCAGAGGTGATTACCATCCTGAATTTTGGGGAATGGGGTTATTTAGAACAAAGCTTTTCAGAAAGGTTGTCACAACTGTCTTGGTTAATTTAGAAACCACCTCAATTATAATCCAGTGGTGGCCCAATTTTCTAGATTTTCTGCATGTCTGCCTCAATAGTGATTCTCACATAATCATTTATCTACCCATTCATCCATCCAACCATCCATCCACCTATTCATCCATCCATTCATTCATCATCTTATTATACATCTGTCCATCCACCAATGAATCCAATTCATCAGTATCTTTTCATCAATCTAATATCAATTTACCTATAACATTCATTCATCTGCTATCAATCATTCATATATCTGTATTTCATCATCCATCTCTCTAAAATCAACGATCCATCCATCACCTAATCTGCTAGCTATCATCCATCTATCCACTTATCCCCCCAATTCACCCATACTCCAAGTATTGACTAATTCCATCCACCCATTCGTCTTTGCTAAGTGTATGGGGGGGAGGTAACAGAGTGGGTGATGCAGACATAACTGGATATAGTTCCTGCTCATAAGGAACTATTCAAGGAGAAACACGCCCATATACTTAGTGGATTAAGTGTGGTGGGAATACAGAGAGGGGACGCATTCATTATAGTAAGCAGGGATGCTTCACAGAGAAGGTGACATTTCAGGATTGGTGGATGGCTATGGTAGTGGGTCATCACAGGAAGCTACAGCACAACAGATACCCAGAGATCAACACATTTAGAGCCAGTGGGAACTATTGGAGTAGCCCGAGTGCCTGGCCTCTCTTTCTGGACCCTGGACCCCTGAGGATGCTCCTGGACCCCCAGCGGCCAGCCTCTAGCACTGGACTCTGCTCTATTTCCATGGGTTAAGTCCAGTGTAGCCTTGGATCCTGGTTTCTCAGGCTCAAATAAGGTGACCAATGTGTTCAAAGATAAAAACACAACTGTTTTCTGATGCCTGGAAAGAGATAAATTTATTTCAGCAATTCTCCATGGGCAAATTCATAGAAAGAGATCCGCTTATAAGGGGAGAGTCAGTAACTTTGGGAGAATCCAGAGAACCTAAGAGTCCATGTTATCCTTCTGAGATCTTCTGAGATCACGTGGAAGTGTTTCCATGATTATCCTCTCTCGCCAATAACACACGCGGGTGCACGCGCGCACACACACACACACACCTGGATTGCGGGGCTACAACCCATAATGGAGGGACCCTTACTGGGACTTCCTGCATACTGGTCAGGCCTGTTAGCTACAGTGTCACAATAAAATCAACACAGTCTTGGTGAACTCACAACAAAGGGAAGCGTGGGGTGGGGTGAATTTCAGTGAGCTTGTTTGAGTCAGGATTTTCTAATGCAGGAGGAGAAAACTCATCTCGAAGTGACTTGAGAAGAGAAAGGGATAGTTTGTAACAGAATCTTCAGGTAACTAACTGAAAAGTCCAGGAGTTGATGGCTTCAGGCATGTCCAGATCCAGATGCACATATGATATTATTAAGACTCTGTCTCTATCCCTCAGCTTTTTACCTCCTGTGTTGGCTTCACTCTCAGGCAGATTTGTCCCCTGGGGAGGTTAGACAACAACAGTATTCTAGACTTACATCCTATCTGCTTAGAAACCCTCTTTCCCAATAATTCCAGCAAAAGTTTTGGGTAAACTCTATTGAACTGACATGGGCACATGTCCATCCCTGAAGTAATCCTTGTCTTCAGGGAGATGGTGCACCTCAGGTCACATATAGATGCCTGGAATCGTGGCGTGAGACTGGGGAAGAGGGAGTCCCCCAAAGGAAAATTGGGGTGTTTTTGCCTGGAGGAACAAGAAGAGGAGATGGGTGGAGGGCAGGGCAGGCACAAGCAACAATCCTCTCCAGAGCTCCCCTCCCCCGTCCCATACCTCCACCCTGTGCTCACGCCCAGGGGAGCTGGTGCCCTGCCCACTTCCTTTCAGCCCAACCAGGGTGGCACCAGGAGGGAGGACTTGATACCTTTGATGCACAGCTCACAGGATCAGCTTTTCTCTCAGGAAGACTTCTCACCTACAACCTCTGCCTTTGTCTTCACAGAAATTTTTCCCTCTTGATTTACATGGAGACCCCAGAGAGGTAAGGACCTTTGGTTTCTTGATTATAGGTTTTAAGTCTTTAAGCTCCAGTTGCATATGAATGAAAGAATTCTCTCTTGTGAAGTCATAGTAACTCCTTGCATTTACCCTGCTGAGGCCAGGAGAGGGACAGAGTGTTGCCTGGATAGCACAGGGAGGAGGACCAATCAGAGCACACAGAACCTGTTCCCCCAACTCCCAGTCCAGTGCTCTCTGTCATCAACTCTGTGTCCCCTGGACCCACCTACCCTCTCATCTTGTTTACATTCCTAAAAATGCCCTGTTGGGGAATGGCTGGACTAGAAACTTCCACTGTGAGGCTCCCACAACGAAGAATTATCTGACCCGAAATGTCAGTACTGAGCTGGAGATGACAGAGAAAAAGGAAATGCTGAATTGTGGTTTCCCGAGACACAAGGAATGGACTGTCCCCTTTCTGCATAGGCTTGTATTTAAAGATCTGCACTTTCAGACCAGCAACTTGGATTTACTTCACTCTTCTTGGAATACATGTGAAAAACACCAGAAGCGCTCAAAAATGGGCATAATAGAAGGCACCTGTCAGGCTGCAGGTATTCTCCAAGGGAATGAAGACTAACCTGTTAGCAATGAAATGTCGTGGTATTTCTGTGTACATAAACTATGTATCTAGATGCTCTGGTGTGTGAATGCATCAAGAGGCAAAGAGGTTTATATGTATTGACCCAATGCCTCTATAACGATAGTTATTTTGAATCAATTTCCCCAAAGTTTCAACATTCATTCATTCATCCATTCATTCATTCAACACCTGGCTCAAGTCCAGTTCCACCTCCACCTCCAGTACACCCTTAAGCAAGTCATAGAACTTTTCCCAAACTGTTTTTCTCTGTTATGCTGATAACCAGGGGCTTCCTGCGGGGACACACAGGGTCTGGCACACAGTTGGTTCTCACAATGGGCAACTTCTGTTAATATTGTCGTTCACTCAGGACCAGGCATGCCCCCAATCTCCTGATTGCTCACAGCGCCCCTCCCACCCACCTCTGGAGCCCTTGATACCATCCAGGTGTGCATCTGCTGAAGTGAACTGTGCATAATCCATGTCTTCCAGATGCCGGAGGCCCCACTTACATGTATGAGTTCCAGTATCGCCCAAGCTTCTCATCAGCCATGAAACCCAAGACGGTGATAGGGAACCATGGGGATGAGCTCTTCTCGGTCTTCGGAGCTCCATTTTTGAAAGGTGATGGCCCTTTGGTGACTACAGACTTGGAGTTAGGGGGTCTGGGTTCAAGTCTTGGTTTGGTGGCCTTGGGCAAGTTCCTCCTTCTCTCCAGGTCTTAGTTTCCTGAATTCACCATAACAGTGTTGAAGGACAAAGAGTCCCAACCTTTCTCTTGCTCTAATGTGCATGGTGGAGAATGTGTATCCTTGCGCCCTCATCCACGGTCACTCTAAGAATGCAGACCTGGGCATCAGTAAGACAGGAGGTGGGTCACCTGCAGGGCCCTGCTCAGGGCTAGAATGCCACCACTCACTTCGCACTCACAAGAGCATATCAGAAGGTACGTGAGAGTAAGGTTAGAATTGCTCTTAACCTTGAATCAGGACTAATATGTGTCTGTCTATCCAACCATCTATCTATCTATCTATCTAAAACTCATATCTTTTAATATTTTCACACATTTAAGAGTATAATATTTTTTTCTTTTTCTTTACTCATAGAATTTTTATTTTATTTATTTTATTTTTTTATTTTTATTTATTTATTTTTTTAAACATCTTTATTGGAGTATAATTGCATTACAACGGTGTGTTAGTTTCTGCTTTACAACAAAGTGAATCAGTTATACATATACATATGTTCCCATGAAAAACTTTTCACAGATGTCTTCAATGTCTTAACCCTCAGCAATCACCGGCAACTTGTGTGTGACACCCCCCAGGGCTGTACATGGCAGTGCCTCTGGGCATTTTCTGGTTGGGTGACTCTTTGGGGACCTTGCAGCTTGGTCATTTTTCAGATTCTATGAAAATGTGTGTGGGTGTAGGAGATTGAGAAGAGATCCAAAGGAGAGCATCCTGGGAGGTGGAGTTACTGTAGCAGAAACCCTGGGGTGTGGCCCTGCGACCCTGAGGCTGGAGGGGCAGGAGGGTGGGCACAGAAGACCAAGGCAGCCAGTTTATGGATTGACTACAGTCAATCACTGAGCCCGACGTAGGTCCCTAACTGTCAAGCTTAAAGTGAACTTGAATTACCCAAGATCTTCTTAAAATGCGGTTTTGACTCAGTAGGTCTGGAGTAAGGGCTCCGTTTCTGAACTTCTAACAAGTTCTCAAGGGCTGCTGCTGCCCCTGAGCCACACTTTGAGTGGCAATGGCTTTGTCTCCTCCCCACAGATGGTGCCTCAGAAGAGGAGACCAATCTCAGCAAGATGGTGATGAAATTTTGGGCCAACTTTGCTCGGAACGGGTGAGCTGGTGGCACAGACGGAGCAGGGTTGGGAAGGGGCGGGGCGCGTCTGCTGGGTGGGAGGAGCTTCAACGTGTGCTGGGCAAACTCCCCGCCCTGTGACCCCTGACGTGAGAGCTCCCTCAGTGGACAGGCTGCCCAGGAGATGGTCAGCCTCCTGTCTCTGGAGGCGTATGAGCCTTTGGCAGAGATGAAGCCAGGGGGTCCCTGACAATCTCTGAGTGATTCCTCCCTGGACAGGGGGCCAGGCTACAGAAAAGCAGAGACCCAGGGAGCCCAGTCTCACTTCATCAGAAGCAGGACTTTGTTGTGTAATCCAGGGTGTCTCAAGCTCAGTACTGACATTTTGGGTCAGATAATTCTTCGTTGTGGGAGCCGTCCTGTGCATTGCAGGGTGTTTAGCAGCATCCCTGGCCTCCACCTACCCTATGCCAGTAGTACTCCCCCAGTGTGACAACCAAAAATATTTTCAGATATTGCCAAACGTCCCCTGGGGCGCAAAATAATCCCCATTTGAGAACTGGTTCATTTATCTAGTAAGTCCCCGGGGGAAGGGGTTGGGGGGCAGAGGATCATAGGTACGTTGAAAGCTGGATACGTTTTTTAAAAATCAGCAACATAATTTATCTATGGTTACCCAGAATTCTAAGTACTCCCCCTCCCAATGCCATAGATCTCAGCTCTTTGGTTCATATCTGCAAGTCTGAGGACTACAGTTTAAAAAGGGATTGACTTTTACTGGATGTCTGCTGCCACCTGGTGGTAATTTAGTTCATTGCACACTGCGGGAAATCCCAATTTAGTCTTACTGGTCAACCAACCAGCGCATCAAAAAGTTAAGATAATCAGACTTGCATTGTTCAGATCCTAGAAAGTAGTTCTAAGTTCACAGATGACAGAGAGGCCCTTGGGAAAACAATTCGGGGTTAGCATGAACTTCTATAAGCAGTGACCCCCCCCCCTTTTTTCTAAAGCCTTAGTTTGAATTTTTAGGACATTGACTTTGTCCCCAATTTCCCTACTACCAAAAGTCCTATTTGGAATGCATTTATAAGTTATAGTCAGGCACAGTTGAATTCATTTTGTGAAGATGTTTTTGAGAATTTCATAGTACAATTGGAGATAATCAGACATATTTAGGATGCCATAAAATGGGAACATCTTGTATTAAAGCAGTATTTTCCAAATTTGTCTGACAGAAGAAACAAAGCAATACACTAAGCCCAAGGCAGGGCCCTGCAGCGACTGTTAGCAGCACGGAGGGCTGTGGACCTCAGTGTCAGAAAGTGTCGGAGCTGTTGCTATGGTGACTTTGAGTGCTGGCTGACCTTGAGGATGGTGAATAATCCCAAAACTCGGTTTCCAGGTTTGTGCCGCCTCCCTGTCCCTCTGGGCCCAGAGAAAGTGGTTATTCAGAGCTCAGTCTTGGAGAGAAGCCAAGTTCCACAACTGTTATTAATATGAATAATACTTAATAGCAATAACAACAGTGTTTCAAGAGGCTTCAAGAGAATTCAAGTGACTGCAGCTAGAACTTTGGTCTGTTCCTAACACAGCTACTGAACTAATCCTGGTAGAACATGTCATCTTCTGTTCCAAACCCTCCAATGCCTCACCCCTTCTCTTGAAGTAGAAACCAAAGTACTTATGTTGGCTTACAAGGCCCTACATGACTCCCTCCCACCAGTTCCATTTGCCTAGTCCTGTACCTCAGGACTGTCAAAAATGTTCTGCCTCAGGGCCTTTACACTTCTGGTCCCCTGTGCCTGGGATGCTTTGTCAGTGGCTCCCTCTCTCATCTCCTTCAAGTCTCATCCTCTCCCCCTCAGAAACCTGCCCCATCCCCCTTCCCAGCTTTATTTTTTTCCTGAGCACCTGTCATTTTCTAACTTCCCCTAACAGAATGCACATTCCCTGGGGTCAGGGACTATACTAACGGAAAAATCCTTGCTTTCTGCAGATGTTAATTGGCAGGGTGTGTACATAAGAAAGTCAGACAAGCAAACATGTGAATTAAAGTTCTATCTCTTTGGAAACAGGGATATTATTTGAAGGAAACCATTCATAAGCCATTATATATTTATCATGAAAGATGTCTTATAATTATAGTTTTAAATGCGTATTTTTTTTTACTTAGCCCATGAAATAATATAATAATCCCCATCTTAGCTTTATAGGTTCAGATGAGATCTGACCTATATTCCCTCATTTCTTCTGCTTATTACCTTAAGTGTTTATTCTGTCAAGGAAGAACCAAGAACAGTGAAGGGCAGCTGTGAAGTAAATTGCTGTAGACTTTAGAATAACCACATTGGAGCAATTAACTGTGAGTGCTGTGGGGACTCTGACAAAACCATGAATTTAATCACTGATGGGTCTGGGGTCTGAGGATCTGGGGTCAGTATCAGATATGGCATCTGAAGTCTGGGGTCAATCCTTGTCTTTGCCATTTACTGGGCATGTCACTGTGGGCCAGTCCCAGTGCCCAGAACAGTGTCTGGCACATAGTAGGTGCTCAGTGGACTTGGCAATGCACCCTTGGAGGCACATGGGGGTGGGAGGGGTAGTCAGAAGACCCTTGGAATTCACAGGGGGTCCCAGGTGGGGAGGGAAAGGTGGACATGAAGGATCCTCTCCTCTTCTATTTTGAAGGACTCTGAACAATGTAAATTCCATCAACACTGATTGATGCCCATGGACCAGGACTTGGAGTGAAGCCTGCAGGGAGGTCAGAGGCCAGCACGGAGGGCCCACCCTGGAGAAGTTCATGGCCAAGCCCACATATCCATCCAAAACGGGGCAATGTAGTCTGCACCACTGTGGGACTCAGAGAGCAGTGAGTGGGGAGTAAGCTGTTCTGGGGGAAGGGGCTGGGGACCAGGACATCGTGGTGGGTCTGGGAGAACAAACTGGAGACGACCAGGAGGAGAAGTTGGGGACATCATCTTGGGGCAATAACGATACATTTGTTTCTTTTTGCTCCCTTCCTTCCTCCCCCGCCTTGATTTCTGAAGTCATATATTTTCTCTTGGTAGAAAATTTATAAATTATAGAAAAGAACTAAGAAAATCTCACCACCCAGAAATGGTCCTTGGTACCATTTTAGTATATATCCATGTAGACTATTTGGGGCATTATTAATTTTTAATTATGCATAATACACGAATATACACTTCTTGTAAAAAGAATTAGAACATTACAGATAGGTCTCAAGTCCCCTTAGACAGCCAGCCCCACTCCTGGAGCTGGCTCCAGCCCTTGCCTCCCAGATGACGACTCATCAGGGTACTAAATATCATTCCAGACAGTTCTCTATGTATGTGGAGATGCAGAGACCTGGTTTTCTTTA
Source organism: Physeter macrocephalus (assembly GCF_002837175.3). Classification (NCBI taxonomy): domain Eukaryota; kingdom Metazoa; phylum Chordata; class Mammalia; order Artiodactyla; family Physeteridae; genus Physeter; species Physeter macrocephalus. The sequence goes on along the minus strand of NC_041230.1, from coordinate 27,894,076 downwards.
AGTTAGTATATATTTTATATCACAAATTCAGCTTTGTGGTTGCATTTTTCTACTTCACATTTGAGTACTTATTCTAATATATGCTTACACATGTACTTCTAGAAAACACATTATTTTGTGGGTTTTTTAATTTGTTTGAACTGTATTTCTCATACTGTTGTGATTTATTGACTTAGGGCAGAGGGGTTGAGAGCATGGGCTCTGGAACCTGATTACTTAGGTTTGAATCTTGTCTCTACTGCTTCTTAGCTGTGTGACCTTGGGCAGGTTACTTAACCTCTCAGTGCTTTGATTGTCTCCTTTGTAAAGGGGAGATTTTAGAAGTTAGTATCTTCCTTCCTGAAAGAGTTGTCATGAGGACAAAATGAGATAATACATGTCACCTATTAAAAACAGTGCCTGCCATGTGAAGGGCTGCAACTAAATGTTAGGTCTGATAAATTTGTTGATATTTATAGGACCATCTCATCATCAAGTGGTGAAATAGCATAATGACTTAGAGCATGGGCTCTGCAGCCAGGATGACTGCTCCCTGGGTTCAAACCCCAGGATCACCATTGGCCCAATGAACTTTGGGCAAGTTTCTTAATTTTTCTATTCTTTATCTATAAAATGGCTTGACGATAATACCTTCTTTATAGGGTGAGAATTACGTTAATGTGCCTAAGTATTTAGAAGGGTACCTGCACTAAGTGTTCTGATAATTTTCTTTTTGTCTGCTGCCAAATATTTCAAAGAATGATTATAGTACCATTTTTATTAATTAATTTTTATTGGAGTATAATTCCTTTACAATGTTGTTAGCTTCTACTGCACAGCAAAATGAATCAGCCATACATATACATATATTCCCTCCATTTAGGACACTACAGTGCATTAAGTAGAGTTCCCTGTGTTATACAGTATGTTCCCATCAGTTGTCTACTTTATACGTAGTATCAATAGTGTATATATGTCAGTCCCAATCTCCCAATTCCTCCCACCCCGCCCCTTTCCCCCTTAATGTCCATACATTTTTTCTCTACATCTGTGTCTCTATTTCTGCTTGGCAGTTAAGGTCATCTATACCATTTTTCTAGATCCCACATATATGTGATAATATACAATATTTGTTTTTCTCTTTCTGACTTACTTCATTCTGAATGACAGTCTCTAGGTCCATCCACGTCTCTACAAATGACCTAATTTCATTCCTTTTTATGGTTGAGTAATATTCCATTGTATATATGTACCACATCTCCTTTATCCATCCCTCTGTTGATGGATATGTAGGTTGCTTCCATGAGCTGGCTATTGTAAATAGTGCTGCTGTGAACATTGGGGTGCATGTGTCTTTTTGAATTATGGTTTTTCTCTGGGTATATGCCCAGTAGTGGGATCGCTGTGTCATATGGTAGTTCTATTTTTAGTTTTTTAAGGAACCTCCATACTGTTTTCCATAGTGGTTGTATCAATACACTTTCCCACCAACAGTGCAGGAGGGTTCCCTTTTCACCACACCCTTTCCAGCACTTATTGTTTCTAGCTTTTTTGATAATGGCCATTCTGACCAGCATGAGGTGATAGCTCATTGTAGTTTTGATTTGCATTTCTCTAATAATTAGTGATGTTGAGCATCTTTTCATGTGCCTCTAGGCCATCTGTGTATCTTCCTTGGTAAAATGTCTGTTTAGGTTTTCTGCCCTTTTTTTTTTTTTTTTTTGCGGTACGCGGGCCTCTCCT
>NC_041230.1:27878915-27891962 GCF_002837175.3 Physeter macrocephalus | reverse complement strand
TCTTTTCATGTTGGTTGGCCATCTGTATGTCTTCTTTGGAGAAATGTCTATTTAGGTCTTCTGCCCATTTTTTGATTGGGTTGTTTGCTTTTATGGTGTTGAACTGCATGAGCTGCTTGTATATTTTGGACATTAATCCTTCGTCAGTTGCTTCGTTTGCAAATATAGTACCATTTTAAAAGCCATTTCTCTATTAATAGACATTTAGGCTGTTTACCCATTTCGTTTCTCATGTGTGTTTCTCTACCCAGAAGTGGAATTGCTGGGTCATTGGGTATGTACATTTCAATTTTTTTTAAAATATAATTATCAATTTCTTAATATTTAAAAATGTATGTATAGATTTATTGTTTTAAATAGTTGGATTGGCAGTTGTAGCTAGTTTTTTTTCACTTAACTACATAATGAATAATTTCCAAGTACAACAGCATTTTCTTTATCCACCTTTTTATAAGCATTTTATTATGAAAAATTTCAAACATATATAAAAGTAGAGAGTACAGTAAAATGAAACGTACCCATTCCCCAGCTTCAACAAATGTCAACATTTTGCCAGACTCTGTATGGCACTGCTAATGATGGCGTAATATGCATTGTAAGTGTGTGCTGTAATTTATCAAGCCTAGTCTCTATTGTTGGACAATTAAGACTATTTTTTCACCATGATAATGGGATTTTAGTATCTTGAATTTAGTGATGGGAGTAGAGGGGTTTCTTGCCATCCTGTTTTAGGCATTGCCCTACTCCTTGCTCAGTCCAGCACTGACCCTCTTCTGCCCACAGGCTTCTCTGATTAAGAACTGGAGACAAGAATTCTGTGCACGTGACTTTTTGAAGGTGAGAGGGAAACAGAACAGGAAAGGAGGGGGCACAGCACTGATGTGTTGTCAGGGACTCTCTATCCTTGACCTCTCCCCCTGGGGTGCTCTGGGGCAAAGCTCATACCACTGATTTGTCCTGCTATGAGCAAGGAGATGGGCTTTTTTCCCTCACATCTGCCCAGGGGTGGGGTGCAACATGCCAGGCATCTTAAGGGGAGGCAGAGGCCCCAGGGTCAGGTGGAGGATGGTGACAGCCTGTAGGAGGGTCTGGAACACCCACACGCCCACATCCTGCATTGTGAGACCCTGGCTCACACCTACTGATGAGCGAGGTTTCATAAGAAGCATGTGTGAGGTTAAAGCAAATCTAACCCCCAATACCTCAGAAGGTGATTGTATTTGGAAATTGTCTTCAAAGAGATAATTCAGTTAACATGAAGTCATGAAGGTGGGCCCTCATCCAATATGACCGGTGTCCTTATAAGACAAGATTAGGACACAGACACGCACAGAGGAGAAGACAGCCATCTACAAACGAAGGAGAAAGGAGTCAGAAAAAAATCAACCCTGCCGACACCTTGATTTTGGACTTGTGGCCTCCAGAACCGTGAGAAAATAAATGTCTGTTGTTTATGCCAAAAAGAAAAAAAATCTCCAGAGCTCTTGGATTAAACTGGAAGACTTGGGGTTGGAGAGGCAGGGGGCAGGAAATGTATGTGGAGATGCAGAGACCTGGTTTTCTTTACGTTAGTATATAATCTAAACTGCTGCTAAACTCTCCTCTTTTCATATCTGGCTGCAAAGCCCACAGACGCCCAAGCTCAGGCTGCAGCTAGATATGGAACGAGATGAAAGACTGGGCCACGCGATGGCGCAAATGGAATTTAAGAAAAGAACAAAAAAAAGTATCAGCCAATAAATGGAGCAGGAGGCAGCGGGGGACATGGGGGAACAAAGTGGGAGGCAGATAATCCTAAGATTTGGCAGACGTGTGGGCCTTTGGAAAAGCTGGCAGGAGGCAAAGGAGCTACTGAGGAGGGGGTGGTTAGATTATGGGATGGAGCTACTGACTGTCAGGAAGGAAGGGTGCACGCAGACAGGAGGGCAGTGTGGGACTCTCCTGGCTGCCTCAGAAAGTTCAGGTTCAGTATGCAGGGGAGGGTGGGCTTTTAGGGCGTTAAATATCCTCATCCTTAGAAGACCGAGTCCTGACCTTCTGAAGGTCACTGGCCTGCGGTCCATCCTGCTCCAGGAGACCCAGGAGGCAGGGGAGAGCAGATGTTGCAGTCCTCACCCCCGGGGCTGCATCACACCCACACACATTTCACTTGACTGGAATGTGAATGAGAAGGATCAAAATCTTTAAAACTCTGGGTCTCCAGGGACCAGTGTTCCTGCATGGCCCCGATGGGACCATCTCAGTAATGGCTGCCCCCTTTAAAGTGGTCGTGCCACCATCCCCACCACGCCCTAATGTGTCAACCTGCCCATTTCACTCATTTGCAAGACCTGCCTGGCCCTGCAGCGGCTTGTGGCTTCCCACTCACCAAGGCTTTGAGGAGTCCAACCTCAGTTATCTTTTTGTTTTCCTCAGTCATTTTTTGAGGCTCCATATTTCTACCTCTGACTACAGCAATTTATCTGATGCCCAGGGAAGCAATGATACAGAGGTGGGGGGGGGTCAGTGGAAGGGGGAGACCAGCACGGAGGGTAAGGATGTGAGCCCTGGAACCAGGCTATCTGGGTTCAAATCCTGACTCCCCTGATATCTCAGTTTTCTCATCTATAATATGGGGAAAACAAAATGAATAGATGCATATAAAGCTCTTAGCACTTGTAAAGCGCTCAGTATATCTTAACTATTACTGTGATTCCTAGTGAAACGGAGTCTCCCTAAAACTGAGTTCCTTTGCCGAGTTTATGATTAACCTCTCATTTATTTATTTATTTATTTAAAACTTTATTCCCCTTCTTGTTCCACACCTGTTCCTCCTCAGGATTGAGGAGTAATTTTTCCTCCTCAATTGAGGAAACTGTAACCAAGTAGGACTCTGTGGGGCCTTCCTGGGACAGAACCCACATGTCCTCTACCTGCCTCCTGTTTGTAGAAAAACTTTAGCCTCCTTGGCCTCCCCCAAGCTCCAAAGAATAAATTTAATCAGAGAAGTGAGAAAATGCAGAAACAAAGCAAGCAAGACAAAATAATAGTTTAGCCATTAAAGTCAAGGACCTTCAATTCCTCTTCAAGGGCTATAGATAATCTTCTGAGCCAAATCCTTTTAGCTGTTTTGCAGATACTGAAACCCCTATCAGGTGAGAGAAGTTAACTGTATGCTGCCCACAAGCAGGTAGACCCCAGACCAGCTGGAACCAGAAGATTGATGATATTGACTCCTGATTACCTCACCACCAACCAATGAGAAGAATGTCCATGAGCTGATCACACACCCCACAACTCCCTCTCCCTCACCCTGTCTTTAAACACCTTTCCCTGAAAGCCATGGGGAGTTTGGGTCTTTTGAGCATTAGCTGCCTGGACTCCTTGATTGGTCCTACAATAAACGCTGCACTTTCCTTCACCACAGCCTGGTGTCAGTAGATGGGCTTTACTGCGTGCGGGTGAACAGACCCAAGTTTGGTTTGGTAACATTAGCCCTGGGTGTGCTTCCACTGGCCATCAGCTACAAAGATATTCTCCCAGCTACCCTCACCCTTGACCACAGGCCTCTGTTATGGGGCCCTGCCTGCTTCCCCAGAGCCCCTGCAGTAGGCACCAACGTCCCGAGCATTCTTGCACCTCCCCACCTGAGCGCCACCCCCCCCCACAGGGCACCGTGTGCAGTGGACCCAGGCCCCTCTTCCCACCTCCACCCCACACCTTATGGTCCTCTGGAACTCAGGGAGCCAATCCCTTCCAAGCCACATGGCCTTCATGCCTCCCTCTCCAGTTCCAGAACTCACATCTGTCCTGTCCACCAGCATCAGGACACCCTGAGGAAGGGGGGTGATAAAAATGCCAATTTCTAAACTGAAAAGTGTCAATTTCCTAGATCCCACGAATCAAAATCTCTGAGATGAGGGCTGGCAATTCATAAACACACTCAGTTTTTGAGATTAAATTACATTTACATTCAGTAAAATGAGCAAAACCTCAACTGCAGAGTTTGATGAGTTTTGACAGATGTACAACCCCAGGTAACCCACACCCCAGTCAAGACACAGAACGTGTACATCACCCTAGCAGTTCCCTGGCGCCCCCCAAGTCAATACCTGTCACCCACCCACAACCACTCTTTGATTTCTATCCCATGTTGGTTTCATCTATTCATGAACTTCATTTAAATGGAGTCCTATAGTAAATATCAATACTTTGTTCTGGCTTCTTTTACTCAGCCCACTGTTTTTGAAATTCATTCGTATTGTTGTGTATATCAGTAGTTTATTCCTTCACATCTCTGACTAATATTCCATTGTATGCATGCCCCACAGTTGGGTTATCCATTCTTCTTTGATGGACATTTAGGTTGTTCCCAGTTTGGGGCTGCTATGAAGAAAGCTGCTATGGGCATTCTTACATAAGTCTTTTTGTGGACAATATGCTTTCAATTCTCTTGGATAGATACCTAGCAGTGGAATTGCTGGGTCTTTATTAGAATCTACCAAACTTTTCTAAATTGGTTGTAGCCTTTAAGATTCCATCCAGCAGAATATGAGAGTTCCAGTTGCTTCACATTTCTGTCAACACTTGGTATTATCAGGCTTTTAAACTGTAGTCATTCTAGTGGGTATGAAGAAGTGGATCATTGTGGTTTGTATTTAGATTTCCCTGATGACTAAGGATATTGACTATTTTTTCATGTTTATTGGTATTTTTATATGCTCTTTCATGAAGTGCCGACTGAAGTCTTTTGACCATTTAGAAACATTGGATTATCTTTTTAATTATTATTCATAATTATTAATTTTCAGAAGTTCTTTTATATATTCTTGTAGTGTAAGCCCTGACAATTTTTTCTTCTTTGTAACACAGTGCCTGACAAACTTTGATCACTAAGGCATCCATTTCAAAGAGGCATCCTCAGCTTCCCTCGTGGTGCAGTGGTTAAGAAGCCACCTGCCAATGCAGGCGACATGGGTTCAAGCCCTGATCCAGGAAGATCCCACATGCTGCGGAGCAACTAAGCCCTTGCACCACAACTACTGAGCCTGTGCTCTAGAGCCTGTGAGCCACAACTACTGACCCATGTGCCACAACTACTGAAGCCCACACGCCTAGAGCCCGTGCTCCGCAAACAAGAGAAGCCACCGCAATGAGAAGCCCGCGCATTGCAACGAAGAGTAGCCCCCGCTCACCGCAACCAGAGAAAAGCCCGCGCGCACCAACGAAGACCCAACACAGCCAAAAATTTAAAAAAATAATAAAATAAAATAAAATAAATTTTTTTTAAAAAAGCCATCCTCTTCAAAGGCAACTATTTAGAGTAAACACACTGCCAGCCCCACGGCAAGATAAACGGCCAGGATGCCTCCCCCACCAAGGTGCCTTTATATTTAGAGATCTTGGTTGATTTCAACAACTGACCTTGGGGTTACTTGTTTTTTTCTCTTCTCGTGCTTTAAAATTCCCACCTGCATATTTTAAATTCACCAATAAAGAGTGAGTTCAAGAAAACCTAGACCCCCCCCCAACCCCCAAGCCCAATACAGGCAGAACCCCAGACCCATGCATGCTCTCTCTCTCTCTAACCTTGATCTTAGATGTGCTATGTAATTTCTGTGTGGCCTCAGATGTGCTGTGTAATTTCTACATCTTGTAAGTAAAAAAACCCTCTTTTTTTCAAAGTTTCCTGACGCTTATAGCTGAAGGGTGTCTTCAATCATAATAAGAACCATAATGGCTGATCCATCCACAACACTGGTTATTGCTAGTGCACAATTCTGGACATTTGTGTCCTTTGTCCTAGATAACTATTAGGAAAATTTCCTTGCAGTCTATGGCTTGCCTTTTCATTTTCTTATGGTATCTTTTGATGATCAGAAATTTTAATTTTTGATGAAAACCAGTTTGTTTTGTCCTTTTTGATCAGTGCTAGTTTTCTGCCCGAGAATCTTTGCCTACTGACTATAGTTTTAGCAAGTTTCTCAGCTGTTTCTGTTTTGCACTAAAATTTGAGGTCCACTGGTCTCAGATAATGGTACACTGTTGGGTGTTTTCCCCTGCTGGCACCCTTCCTCCTAATACATGAATGCACGTACACACACACACACACACACACACACCTGACACCTGGACAAGGAATCTGGAACTTAAGAACCCAAGATATGATGGGTCAGAGACAATGGGTTTGCCCCCAATATCCACCCTCTTTCTCTTAGTAATAAGAACCCAGCAATTATCTGGGACATGGACATCCAGCTAAGACATTTCCCAGCCTACTTTGCAGCCAATGATGGCCAGGTAACCAAATTTTGTCCAATGACTGTAAGTGGAAGTGGATATAAAACTGTAGGAATATATCTTTAAAGGAAATGAGGAGCTGCTTCAGGTCCCTGACTTCCTTTCTGCTAGCTGGAACCTGGGCATAACAGCTGGATCTTGAACAGTGAGGCAGGATGCTAAGGATGGTGGAGCAACAGTGTAGAAGGAGCCTGGGTCCTTGATGACTCAGAAGCCACTACCTTGTCTGGATGGGCTCCCTTCAGACTTCTCTTACGAAACAGAGAAATAATGTCTTAGCTTGTTCAGGCCACTAGGTGTTGGTGTTGTTATTATTATTGGCTTTTGTTTGTTTTATGCAGCTGAATTGAACACAGACTTTTACACTTCACTGTTTTCCTTTGAGGGAGAAGGAACAAATCATCTTTTCATTCGTTGTTAGTGGATGCTGACAAAGTTAAAAAAAACAAAAAGCAAAGCGAAACAAAAACAGAAAAAACAGACACGAATTAATTTCTCAGGAACTCACCCTATCACATCTTGTATGGAAAGAAGTTGAGGAATCTGGAACATTCCTATGGCCTCTAATGTTTTCGAAGCACTTCCATGCACATCTTTCCATGGAGTCTCATCGCATCCTGCCAGGTGGGTTGGACTTAGGCAAGCATTATTGACTTCCCCGACACGTAATGGGGCTCAGATTCAGAAGGCAAGTGATTTGCCCACCCCCCTCCACTACCCAAACAGGCCACAGGCAGCATTGGGATCCCCTGACGTTTTGCCCAGGGCACTGTGGGAATGTCTGAGAACCATGATGGTACAGGGAGGCCAGGACATGAAGCATCTCAGAGGGCAGTGTGAAATCCTGTTCCCCCAATGACAGTGGGGTATGCCAGGGCTAGGGCTCGGGTGAGGCAAGGGGGTGCCCACTTCAGGTGCCACAGGCACGACGCTCCATCCCTCTCTTGCCTCCTCTGAGTCCCTGCTGTGGGATGTGCAGCTCAATTCTTTCTCTCTAAACAGCAGCCCCTTGTTCCTCTACAAAGAGAATGGTACAGTGGCAAGACCATGGGCTGTGGCATTAGACCAACCTGGGTTCAAATCCTTTTCTGGTTCCTTAGCTACATGATCTTGGACAATTTCCTCTGCTCAGCTTCCTGTCTGCTCTAAAACACGAGGATACTTTGAAAGAGTTGTTGGAAGGATTAAATTAAACAGCGTAACTCAAGTGTCTGACATATGAGTTCCTTTCCCCTAACCTTCCCTTTATGATAATAGGGTTCCCTGGCTTCATAGTCCCAGAGAATCGAGAAACTGTTAATTCATTATAATGATAATTGATATCATTATCAATTACACACCTTCTGGGTATAAAGTATGGTGCTAAGATTATTCACCAGGTAGAGATAAAGCAACCCTGATCCAGCTATCAAGTAAGTAAGGAGTTTTCTGGTTGTCAAACGCCCATTCCTGGCTTGCTGAATGGAAGGAAGACAGAGAACAGAGCCCTCTTTGCCAACAGATCCTGATAGATCTTTGTGGGTAAAATGAAACAATGTGCTGAGTCCTGCCCAGTCAAATCCACAGCACAGAAGTTATCCCGCTTTTTCTCAGGTCATTGTATTTCTTGCATTCACTTGACACATTTATTACGTACTTATTCTATACAAGGCCTTGCATTGAAATTAACATATTTTAATTTTACTTGCAGGAATTAATTTCAGAAAAAAACAAACAGAAACGGTGATTCTTGCCAGGATAGATTTTTACAAAAACATCATAGAAATTGATGGATGATTTTAAAAACTGAGACCATATTGGATAAAAACTCTCCCTTCAAATCTTCCAGTTTAAACTGAATCATGAAACTGAAGAGCAGCCTTCTCATCATTTAAAATCAAATGTATTACAAAAAGTAAATTCTGTGAAGACACTTAACAGATTAAAAAGGTAAACAAACATATTTTCCATTAAAATTACATTATCAGCCAGATGGATAAAGAAAGTTTTGTTCTTCCCTAAATGCCCTCTTCCCTGACTTTTTGAGGACTGTTTTTTATTTTCTGCTCTAAAAAAGAATGAGACATCTAAGACAGACTTCAGTCAGGGGCTGTAGCCTGGTGAGTGTGTGTGAAATGGTTTTCATAAGGGTAAACTCTAGCATTGCTTCACTGAAGTCTAAGCGTTCAGCACTCTTGTGTCTCAAGGCAAGATAAGGTCTGGCCAGGTCACTGCTTCAGGAAATACTTCCAGTGCCCAGGAATGTTACAGAACCACAGACCACCAAGATAGGGCCACAGGTAGGAGCTGGCTCTGCCTCACTAAGCCACAGACGCCCCAGTTCTATTTGAGAAATTCAGACTCTGTGAGTTCCAGCAGAGTTGATCAGTTTTGGGTGCTGGAGCCTCCATTCTCAGAGTCCGGGCTCTGGGGGTCAGGCTGGTCCTTTTTCAACTAACATTCACTGAGCGCCCCCTGGTGGACATAAAGAGGAACATGCCATGCCGCTGCCCTCGGTGAAAGTTATGGACAGGTGCTATGGGGTGAGGGCAGAGGGCAGCTTTGTTCTGGTGAGTCGGAGAAACCTCTACTCAATTCTAGAGCATTGTGGCAACAGGCCCTGCCACAAATAAAAACAGTTAACCTTTACTGAGCACTTACTCTATGTAAGACTCTGCTCTAAGCCCTTAACATGTATTACTGAATTTAATCCTTAGAACAACCCTTCACGGTAGATTGTTATTATCCCTATGAGAATAGTCACAATGTGAAAAAGGTAATTCCCCCCAAAATTAACCTGCACGTTCTTGGGTATAGTTACCAAAGAAGGGAGAAGGTGTGGTGGAAAGCCCCAATGCCACCCAATATCCACTATTGTCCACCATGCTCGTTTGCTGATGTTAATTTACTCCCGGGTTTTCAAAGAAGAATTAAGTCTTCTGATGTCTAGGAGTGGTAATAGCTAGAAGTCTGTTTCTGTTTTCTAGTTCATTCTTGGGAACAATTTTCTTTTGTCATTTAAGGCTTTTTTTCTCCTGAACCTCCATCTGCAAATGCATTTAATAATCACCCACAACAGAGCCCCTGACAGATGGGCCTCAAAGCAGATGGCTCCATTGAAAGGCAGCAATTGAAAATGGAGGGTAATTTGAACCAATCAAGAAGATGGGGTCTCTAGGAGGCAAAGTTTCTACAGAAACTGTAACCATATCCCCCAAGTTCTTTTGGTGCATTTTTCACCCGCAGATGAGCTTTCCTGGGGGTGGATCCAACTTTTTTTTTTTGACATCTGGAACGTTGAAAAGGAAGAGAGAGAAGCCCTGGGGACTTGTCAATCAAATTCACTTTTCTTTTGGCAAATTCAGCATCAGTGACAAATTGCGCAGTTTGACATAAACAAAGTTGATAGATGTCGGCAAAGCTGTTTTGAAACCGCAGCAACGAAGAGATGTGTACGAATATTTTTTTTCACTCAACAGTTTGTTTAATAACAAATAAAACAATCAGGTGTTTAAAAAATGCTACCACCTTCACAATGTCATCAGAGTGTTAGCTGCTGATTAATGAGAATGTGGGATTTATTCCCTTCCCAATTCAGAAACTTGGCAGGAAAGTCCATTTAATAGTCCAGTGGATAGCTCTTATAGTTCACGAAGTCTTCTAAGTTCACCTCTGAGTCTTTTGTGGACTAGAAAACACTGGCCTTGATATCAGAAGACTTGAGTGTGGGCTCTGGTCTGCCACTACCTCCCTCTGTAACCTTGGATAAATCATTTAATTCTCCCGGGGTTTAGGTTCCCACAGGACGCACAATGATAATCAGCCGTGCCCTGCCCTGGATTGTTGCAAGGTTCAAGGCCGATATTAGATGTGAATCACATTTTCTGTAATTTGAAAATTATTAATCTTTTCGTTGAGAGATCATTTCATCTGGTAAAGTGCACAAATCTTAAACGTACAGCTCAATAAATTTTTATTGAGTGGCAATGCAGGTGCCTTTGCCAGTCAGTACTTCCAAGGAACAATTACTGCCACCTCTACCACCATAGATTAGCTTTACCTGTTCTTGAACTTAATACAAGTAGAATGGCATAGTATGTATTGTTTTATATCTGGCTTTTAGCTGGCAATGGTGTCTGAGATCCATTTATATCAATTCAGGAATCGTAGTTTCTTCCCTTTTTTTGCCGAATAGTATCCCATTCTACAGCCATACCCCAGGTGTGTCATTCATTGATGGACCCATGGGTGGTTTCCAGTTTTGGGTTATTATAAATAAAGCCACTATGAGCATTTTTGTAAAAGTGTTTTTGTGTAAATATTTCCATTTTTCTTGGGTAAATACCTAGGAGTAGCATGGTTGGGTCATAGGGTAGGTGGGTGTTTAACTTTTTTTAGAAATTGTTAGTTTTACAAAGTGGTTGTATAGTTTATACTCCCTCTAACAATGTATGAGAACTCTGGTTGCTTTACGTCTTCCCCATGCTTGTCACCTTTAAACTATGGTGACTTTTACAGGGACGGGGGTGTTATTACTATGAGAGAAGAGATAAGTGTAGGTATTAATATGGAATATAGAGTCTAGAGTCATGTTTGAATCATTGTTCTGTGCTGGGCTCACCATATGGCCTTGAGTAAGCCACTTAACTCTAGCCTCATTTTCTGCATCTTAAATGAGGCTGTCAGTAGCATCTCTCTCAAAGGGTTGCTGTGAGGATTAACTGAGAAAAGGGTCTCTTGCAGAGACCCTTAGCACAGTTATTGCATACAGCGCTCAGTTAATGATTGCTGTGGTCTTAATTTCCTTTGTTTACTCTTTAGCAGATCCCAGTTGTAGAGAATATCTTTCAATGTCCCGTGTCTGTCAGGAGCGCTGACAGAGCCCAAGGATTATGAGCCATCTTATAGGGTAAGAACTGTCTATCCTGTTTGATCAGCAACATCTTTACTGCCCCCAAAATGGAGTTCACACCGAGGATGACACAGCAGAGAGATGGAAAGTCCCTGGAGACTGTGAGCTGCTGAATCAACCAGTCAATCTACTGCCAAACTTCCAATTAGATTAATAACACATTTCCTTACTGTTCAGGCCAAATTCAATTGGCTATTTGGAGCTCAAACATCTTGACTGATACACCAAATGATCTCAACGTTCCTCCACTGAGCCTGGACCTTCTCTCAGCATCCTTAGCACAGGATTTCTGGATAGACCCAACCAATTGTGAACACACAGGAGCTAGTGTTCTAGTCAAAGCCTGTTTGCCATGTCTGATAATGTCAAGTCACCTTTTGTGCAGCTGAAATTAAATTCATCTGAAGAGAAAAGTAAGAAGCTTCCCTTTAAAGCTTTTAATGACTTTTAAAGAATACTGCTAATCACTCAGCCACAGATCACAAAGCATTATGCAATTTGCTGCCACCCACTAAGAACCCATCTCTGGCAGCAACAGCTCAAGATAGGGGGCAATTGTGGAGCTGAATTCTGTCATTTAAGAACTATTTCTAGCTTTCTTTCCATGAACCGCATGCTAGGGATTGTGGGGGAATACCAAAGAAGTAAAACAAGGTTCTAAACTGCAAATAGTTGAGGGAAGGGAAGTGATATGAATTCCGGGTAGCAAAAATATCGAATATTCTACAGTGAAGAGAATATTTTACTTTTATTATAGTATAATGAATAATATTATGTGCGGTAAAGTACACAAATCTTAAATGTTCAGCTCAATGAATTTTTAAAAGTGAATATATCCATCCACTCAGCATCCAGATTGAGAAACAGAATATTAACAGACCTCAGAAGATTGTCTCATTTCCCTTCCTAGTCAACAGTCCTTCCTCCCTTCAAAATAACTACTGATCTGACAATGTGTCACCATAGATTAGTTTTGTCTCATTTGAACTTTATATAAATGGAGTCATACATTTGGGTTTGGCTTCTTTTGCTTACCATTACATCTGTGAAATTCATTCATGTTGCTTTATGTGGATGTAGTTCACTCTTTTATTTACTGCAGTATTTTCTTTTGTGACCACACCATAATTTATTTATCCATTATTCTTTTAATGGACATTTGGGTCGTTTCCACTTCTGGGCTAGTACAAATAATGGTGCGATGAACATTGGTGTGCATGGCTTTAGTGAAAATATGTCTACATTTATGCAAGAGATAGATAAAACATACATACATACATATATACATACATAGAACTGTTGAATCACAGAGTATGTGTATATTTAGCTTTAGTATATTTTTCCAGCTTTCCAAAGTGTGTGTTCCTATTTACAATTCCTCTGCAGTATATGATGGTCTCAGTTGCTCCACAACCTTAAAAACTTTTTTTTTAAATTTTGGCAATATAGACATAACATAAAATTAACCATCTTAATTTTCAAGTGTATAGTTCAGTGGTGCTAAATACTTTCCTAATGTGCAATCATCATTACCATCCATCTCCATAACTCTTTTCACCTCGTGAAACTGAAATTCTGCATGCATTAAAAAGTAACTCCATTCCCACCCCCACTCCCCAGCTCCTGGCAACTACCATTCTACTTTATGTCTCTATGATTTTGGCTACTCTAAGTGAAATCGTACAGTATTTGTCTTTTTGTTACTGGCTTATTTCATTTAGTAAATGTCCTCAAGTTTCATCCATGTTGTAGTATATGTCATAATTTCCTTCCTTTTTAACATTTTTTTAATTTTTTATTTATTTTTCTTATTAGTCATCCATTTTATCCACATCAGTGTATACATGTCAATCCCAATCTCCCAGTTCATCCCACCA